>NC_134484.1:55699974-55999974 GCF_040206685.1 Ascaphus truei | reverse complement strand
AATTTTGGCCAAAAATGTCAAACTAAAAGACCATTTTACTTATTAGATATTTATACATATATATTTAGGCACTGTACCGTGTATGAGTCTCACTGGATGTGCTAAAAACTGAGCTTTGTCTGTGTTTTATGTTCTGTCTCTGGTTTTGAAAATAAAGAAGCCTGCGGCTCACATGTAAATGCAGAAAAGTTATCCAGCATGGTTAAACTTGCTCTAAGTGGATTTCTTTTAGCTGGGGCTCATTGATTGGTACTGCAGTCCTCACAGAATATAGACAGGAGTGGTGCTTAAACATTGGGTCAAATTAACAATTTGGGCCAAATTATTTAAGCACCCTTCTGCCATATCACAGCTACAGTTCCCCTGTAGCTCCTCAGAATTATTTCCAACACCATCCTTCTCCTCTCGCACGTCACTTGTAGCCCTCTTTGAGAAGCTCTATGGCTGTCTCCTGCCCTAGGGCTGTGTGCCAGGGCAGAATGATGCTTAGCCTTGTACACTGCAGAATGCAAATGACATTTGTGTGTTGGATGGCAGGGAAAGTGTTGTAAACTACAAGAGACTGCTTCCTTCTTTTGTAGCCACTGGCTGGGGACAGACTCGCGCTGCAGGCACAATGGGGCTCCATGTGCTTCTCCTTCTCAGTGTCATCACCATCCAGGTCACAAGTAAGTACATTTAAGATATACTCGTTTATATATGCAACCTCCCTTACCATAGGGTCTTCAGCTTTCTCAGAATTATTGGCTTATTTTACCCTGATGCACAATTTTTATTCTAAAGGTGACACTTTAGTGTAGCATTTATTATAGAAAGTGACCTTCTTTTCATTATTTTTTTTTGCTGAAGAGGGGTCTCTTTGTCAGTATAATAGTATATTAGTTCATTTTAGTTGTTTTATGCTGTTTTGTTTTTAGAAAGGGTACACATGACACAATGTAGCTTTATTTGTTAGATTTGTTTCATACTACTTTCATAAACATGCATAAAGGTTAATGATTATCCTATGAACTCATTTTATAATGAACTGTTTTGCGATTAAATCAAGTAAGACTATTTCACAAAACACACATTATCCCTAAATACGTGTCTTAGTCTAAGACACATATTTAGGGATAAAGTATGTTTTGTAAAATAGCCTTAATTGATTTAATCGCAAAACATTACAGTAGTTAGTTCACAGGATAATCATTACCTATTAAGACTCTTAGACATGAGAAAAATATGTTAAAAGCATAAAAATGGTAAATACTCACACATTTACATTATATATTAATGCATAATATGATTTCTCATATTTTTCATATATATTTTTTTATGCATAACAAACAATTATGATAAACCAGGAAATATCTAATTGAATAATTTATTCCAGCCTTTTCTTGTTAATACTTTCAAAATAGCTGAGGGTTGAGGAATTATTAAGTATAACAGGGAATATGCCATAATAAGTTCACAATTAAAGATTTCCCTTTCAGTACCTGAGAAAAATTGCACTGAAGAATTGGTACTGTACATGTCTGTTCATACTCAGGGAAATGTGGTGAATTGGTAAATCAAAAATTCCAATTTGACAATGATAATATATATATATATATATATATATATATATATATATATATATATATCATCTAGGTCGAAACAGCTGTCTGTGGATGGTTTTCTGGGTATGCACCTTAACCCTGGCTGTGCTCAAAGCTGTGACCATGCAGCAAGCTTAAGCCTATAGGGAACCATGTTAAAAATGGTTATTGAGGCAAAAAGTGACACTGTGTGCTCATTTGCATGTCATTTCCCAGAATCCCTTGCTGCAGTGGAAGTGCTGTATGCTGGGTGATAATGGGGAAAGGCGGGGTTGCAGACCTGCCTAAGACATGCAGATGAGCATACAGTTATATTTGCATATACACACACACACACACACACACACACACACACACACACACACACACACACACACACACACACACGGACATGTTGCATTATAGGTTACTAAATTATTTCCAACCCTATCTAGTTAAAGTAATGTCATACAAGCCAAAAGGTAGGAAGCATAGGAAATACACAGCTATTAATCTCTGATTTACTTAACTTGGTCAACAATATGTTCTTGTAGATATTACAGAAGTGGGTTGTGAGGTAATTTATAATTTAATGATAAACAAAAGGTGAGTTGTCAATTGGTAGGATTGGAAAATCTGTTTGGAGCAGAGCTGCTCAGTTGCCGCTCTGTGCTAGTTATTTGAGGTGCATCATTTACATTTAAATAAAGTAGAATTCACTAATACTGTTTTTAGCGTCTCTATACCAGCTGTGCATTCATTTTGATTTCCACATACTGTATGAAGAAGACTAAGGTCAATAAATACCTATGCTAACTGTAAGGGCTGAACACAACTAGTAGTCCAAACATTTATTTCAAAAATAAAAACAAGTATGTACTGTAAATTGGTGGTTTGTTGACCTGATGATATAACTTGAATATGAAGAAAAAGAAAATAAGTAGCGCCACTAGTGAACTAATGTAAGGTGTGTATATACAAATATATGTGCAATAGATGGGTGTATAAAGTAATAAATAATAATTATTGAATTTACAAAAGAGCCGGTGTATTATAAAATACATCTATTAATATGATGCACAAATGATGAATACTAAACAAACTAGAACATTATATACTCTAACATACATGAAAGAATATAAATGCATATAATACATTTTAAAATAAAAAAGTGCAAAAGTCCAACCCTAAATGAGTCCTGATAGGTTTCAACAGAACAATAGGAATTCCAGGGGTTCCCGGCTGCTCTCAATTGGAAAAAACAGTTCCAAAGGTGAATCTATAGAAACGAAAAAAGAACAGAGAGCGCACGTCCCATAGCATAAAATTGTACATTTAATAAAAATAGGGATGGGGAGAGGGATAAAAAACATTCACAAAGATAGTAATTAAACAGGCAATTTGTGATTGTATCACCACCAACGAGGTCTGCAGCGTCCCGAATCACATCAACAATCCAAGGAAAGTTCCTGCTGGATCACCAGTAAAAGTTCATCCTCTGTTTGGATTCGCAGATGGTATTCCGCGTGTCAGCTTGCGTGATGACGTAGTGTCGTAATCAGCATACCCTACGTCATCACGCAAGTGCACGCTTTACGGCCGGAGCGTGCAGGGAGCTGTATTGAGGCTGCTTTACTGCAAGCTGACACGCGGAAAACCATCTGCGAATCCAAACAGAGGATGAACTTTTACTGGTGATCCAGCAAGAACTTTCCTTGGATTGTTGATGTGATTCGGGACGCTGCAGACCTCGTTGGTGGTGATACAATCACAAATTGCCTGTTTAATTACTATCTTTGTGAGTGTTTTTAATCCCTCTCCCCATCCCTATTTTTATTAAATGTACAATTTTACGTTATGGGGCGTGCGCTTTCTGTTCTTTTTTCGTTTATATGAAAATGTATGTACAGTGTATGAAAAAGTTTAAAAAAACTACAGGTAGTTTAGCGCTGTCTTGTTTGCATTGATGCAGGATAAAATATCTTGGAATGGTCTCCTAAATATACAGACACACACACACGTAGCATGTTCTATATACTTACGGTTTAAGCACACCATAGATTTAAAAAAAATGCACTTACAAATCCCTTGAATAAACCAACCTTACCAACAAAAAAAAAACTATCACTTTATTTTCAGTTATTTACAGGTCAGACTTCTATAAAAACACATAAAGCTAATTGTGCATGTTTGTCAATGGGGCATCTTGTCACTGTCATCAGGTTATCGGTGTAAAACACATTTGTGACTAATTTCCGTTGTATTTCTTTGCAGATGGACAAGTGAAAGTTACTAACATTTTTCCAAACCAAGGGAGCGTGAATGGAGCAACCAGGATTACAATCAAAGGACAGGGTGTGTATTGGAAAGAAAAAAAAAACAACTCCTTAGAAACGTGGACTGTATCTGTGTGAGAAAAGTATTATTCTCTGATCTGTTGCCAGTATAACCTTTATTCAAAGCATTCAGCACTGTTACAAAATCCCTTTCTGGGAATTACATACTGTTGTTACAGTAACTGACAAGTACCCAATCTCTGAATAATAGGTCATAATTACTAATAATTTTTTTATTAATTATGTTTTTATTTGTGAACATTTTTTTTTTAAAGCAGGGTTGTGTTCTATGTCCACATGATTTTGGATGTGAATAGTGTTTAGTTATACTTTGTCAAAAAAAACAAAACCAACATTTGCCTATGTTTCAATATCTTTCATTATTATTTATATTTTGTTGTACATAAAATCGTTTGCAACAAAAAGTTAAGAAAAGGTAGAAATTAAATGTTACTTTCCTACTTCATCATATATGATTTTTTTTTTTTAATGTATGTAAAATATTTTTATATTGCCTGGTGAATAATTCACCACTGATAGTTTTCTAAGAACGGCTTTAAAATGTAAAGATGCAGCACCATCCAAAACGTGTGAGAGAAAGACACAGGTAAGTAAAGTTGGTATGCCGTTTTTATTATTGGAAATCTCTGCTTATAACTCAAATACATCATTTCAAAACCATGGTATTCTATGGAGGTCATTTGGCAGCTCTCTAGTTCCACCATCAACAGTGTAAATGTTGCAAGCTGATATCATCACATTATGAAGGCCTTTTATTGCTATGTCCATGTGCATGGTTACTTCCTTTATAGCTGTTTAAATCCATCAATGATGCATCCTGGAAGAAGTACAATATAGACAGTCACGTTATATGGAAGGGGACAGCAAATACAATAGTACTTGTGAGCACATTCACGTGTCTCACACAACCCTGCCTTTACCCATTATAACTTAGCATTCAATGCTTCCATTGCAGCCAGGGATTCTGGGAAATGACATGCAAATGAGCACACAGTGGGTCAAATTTTGATTCTTGTCCATTTTAATGTGATCCTCTATAACAGGAGTGGCCAACTCCAGTCCTCGTGGGCCACCAACAAGTAAGTTTTTCAGGATATCCCTGCTTCAGCACAGGTGGCTTAATCAGTAGCTCAGTCATTATGACTGAGCCAGCTGTGCTGAAGAGGAATATCTTGAAAGCCTGACCTGTTGGTGGCTCACGAGGACTGAAGTTGGCCACTTCTGCCCTATAAGCTTGTGCCTGCCATAGTGCACAGCTTTTTTTTTAACATGGCCTGGTTTAAATAAGTGTATAGCCAGTAAGCCTATTCACAGACAGCTGTTTTGACCTTTTGGGTCTCAGTGTGAGAATGGTTATACTGGCTTTGCAATGTGATGCTGGAAGCGGCTTTAACCTCACATTAAATAAGATAGGGGGGGTAAAAAAAGTAAGAAAAAACATCCACCACACAATGTACAGCAAATAAAAATACCACTTGTGAGCACATGCACATGTCTCTTACAGGTCTGCTACCCTGCTTTTCCCCATTATCACTTAGCAAACAATGCTTCCACTGCCGCCAGGGATTCTGGGTAATGGCATGCAAATGAGCATACAGTGTCATTTTTTTACTTCTTGTACATTTTACATTGGAAAGGAACAGCATTTTATACTGTGGCCTGATGTGATAACACGGACAGCAGAGCACACAGGAGCAGATGGATAACCACTGCAGCTAACCAGGAGAAATACAGCACCCCCTCCAATAACACACAAGGGGGTAACGAGCTGCACCCGGGCCGTGATGGAATTTTCAGAGAGAACTGTTCTAGAAAATAAAGGTCCAGGAGTGAGGTGGAGTCCAGAAGAGGAAAGGGGTCCAACAAGTGAAGAGGCCGTGAGGCAGGCACAGTTCCAGGTGAGCGCCAGGCAAATGGGAGGTCAGACACAGGAGATCCAGAAGAGATAGTAGGGTCCGAAGAGCAAGGAGGCAAGTCCAGCAGTGAACAAGAGCTACAAGCAGGCAACAGAACAAAAGGAATAACCTGTTGCAGCAGCAGTGAGCATAGCATTTCCTGCGCTTTTATTGCACCAACCCAGAAAATGATTGTGCTGAGGAACAGCGGCAAAATCAGGAAACCAGTGCTGGTCCAATAATTGATCATGAGGAACATGGGCAGCCAGGGATGGAAACCATAGTTAGGACATACAGTAAAACCTCCCTAAGGGACGGGTCCCAGGCTTGGCAGGTTGTCGGGCGTGAACGCCTTGCAGAAATGAGCCGTAAACTGAGGTCCTCAATCAGAGCCAATGCGATACACAATAGATAAACAGCGAGGCCAAGATCAGAGCAGAAGGAAGGCTGGGTAGAACAAGAAAGTGTCCTATTTTGTCCTGATAATTACCCACATTACAAAGTTATTTTGGGACATGGCAAGCCCCATTCTTCATACTTGGCCTCATTCTTCATACAAAGCCACCAAAACCAGCGCTGAACAAGTTATTGTCTTTTGTACTCCTGGATGACCTGATAATGAAGTGTCTTGACACCACTACAGCACTTCTTTATGTGTCTTTTTTAACGGCACATAAATCTTGGTCCCTTTATATATAAAACCTCCATCTCCTCGGGTGCACGCTTAAAAAAAAATGCAATTCCTTTAATTCTGTGGGTGTGATCTGCAGTTGGGTTTTCTACACGGTCAGATCTATAACTGCAATCGTTTTCAGAGGTGTTAATATTGGCAGTGGTTCAGGACAGTACCTGTCGGTGGTGTGGAGACGGGATAAGGCGCCTTACCATGCTTAGTTCCTGGATGGTACGAGATAACATACTTAAATTGGGCATAAATCAACTTCCATCTACATGTCTATGACTAAGACACCTACAAATTTCCAGTTTTTATGATCCATGACAACTTTGACGAGATGGGAAGCACCTTCCAGGTAATGTCTCCAATGTCGGAACCCCTCCTTGATTTTGCAAAATGTCTTTATTGTATATGGATTTGTATAGTTCTGGGCCCGTTCATTTTTTTGTGAATGATAGGATGTAGAACATTTTCCTTGTCACACTGCGACAAAATAGTTCCAAAAGTGTGCTGAATGCATCAGTTTTGAGGACAAACGTTTTACTGGTATCTGGTTGAGCGAACACAGGAGAATCGAAACATTTCACTTCTAGCTATCTAAACACGCACTCAAATTCATAGGTCTATTTAAAGGGTACTCCCTTATGAGTGAGGTTTTTAGAGGGGGTTACCAGTTGAGAGTATTCTGGTATAAAATGACACTAGCAATGAGCAAAGCCGAGGAGTCGTTGTACCTTCGTGACGTTGAATGGTAGGAATTTTCCAGTTGCTGTTAAGAGTCGGGACATATCCAAGGAACTCCACCTATGTAACATAAAAATAACATTTGTCCAGTCTGGCATACAATCTGTGTATGTGTAAACTTTTCAATACTTCACGAACATAATTTATATGTTCCATTTTCCGATGCAAGTAAATTAAAATGTCATTAAGGTATACAGCAAGGAAAATGCTAAGTAGATCACTGCAAAAGTAATCAACAAAAAAATGACAGGCTGCAGGGGCGTTGCAAAGTACAAAGTGACGCTATATTCAGTGTCCATACTTAGTCTTAAATGTGTTTTTCCTTTCATCGCCCGTGAGAATCCTCGTCAGATTGTACGCCCTTTGTAGATCAAATTTGGAGAACAAGTACGCATCTTAAGCTTAATCAATTAGATTTTGGATAAATGGGAGAGGGTATCGGTTCTTGATAGTAATGTCGTTAAGTTCATGATAGTCAATACAGGGTTGAAGGTTCCCCATCTTTTTCTTTACAAAAAACAGTGATGCCCATGCCAGTGATGTGGAATGCCGTATAAAACCTTTCCGTAGGTTTTCATTGATAAATTCTTTCAGGACCAGGTTTTTAATAGGGGATAAGGAGTAGATTTTTCTATGAAGTAGGTTTTTTCCGGGATCAGGTCAATTGAACAATAATAGGAACGATGGCAGGGCAGCCCTCTGGCGTCCACTGGATTGAAATCATCCCTGAAATCCCCTGTGTCCCCAAACAGGTTAGCAGTAGCACCACAACCCTCCTCCCCCTCCCTTAGTGGGGGGATAGGACTGTTACACTTAGTTGATGTAAGTTGTTATTCAATATGGGAAAAACACATACTGTTAAAAGATCCCTCTATCCACCCTTGCACGTCTTGTTCCTGCAGGCACAATATGGATGCAACAGATAAGCACAAACTGGCAGAGAGGCAGAGTATGTTGAGCTGTTTCTTTGCTAGAACACCTCACATCATTTGGCAATAGAGTGAAAACAAATAAGTGCTCCTTTGAATGCTGCCCCAGGTTTACTTCCACTAGGGCATCTAATGTAGCAAATACAAACGTTTACATGCGATTCTCCTTTCTCAATATATTTAATTGTCAAAATATCTGCATGTTAACATAAGAAACATAATGATAGCTTTATCTAGGTCATTTTCATACAGTATATTTGAAGTTGTAATTGTCAAAACACACAACAAACACAAGCATGAACATTCAATGTTTTTAGTACTTACGTGGAGGTCACTTACATTTCTCATGGGGGAGAGGCCTTTTTCTAAATGACTGTTTTGTGATTTTCCCCCTTTCAGAGGTTTATATAAGAAAAATGTTGCATTTATAGTTAACATTTTAAGTCTTTAATCGTTGGAGAGTTTAATAACTGTAAATTGATTGCAGTATAGTTGTATATCTGTATTTATATAGGGCCATCCAGGCACACAGCACGTCACAGCAGTAATACACGTGACATAATAATATAACACGTAGTGGGAATAAACGCATCAGACATATAATTACCATTTGGAAAGGGAGTCCCTGTGCCAAAGAGCTTACAATCTAACTGGTAAGTAGGGATATTTTTCAGAGACAGTAGGAGGATGTTCTGGTAAGTGCGTCTGCAAAGGGTCGGTCAGTGCATATTAGATGATTCACATCCCAGTGTCAGCTCCTTGAGACAAGTCACTTATCTCCTTGGTCCTCAGGCACCTAAAAAATAGATTGTATACTCATTATAGGAGGGACGGTGTCTGTAAAAACCCTATTTACAATGCTGCTTACACTATACACTATATTGTAATTGTGAAGCACATTGAGTCATATTGGGAGGAAAGTCCTATATGAAATAAAGTTATTACTATTATAGTATCCGCCAACTGAGCTACCCATATGCTTTGTTAAAGAGGTGGGTTTTAAGATGGGTCTTAAAGGTGGAGAGAGAGGGTGCCAGTCGGATATGGAGGTGAAGGGCATTCTAGAGGTGTGGGGCAGTCAGTGAGAAAGGATTTAGGCAGGAGAGGGCTTTAGGTACAAAAGGGGTAGAGAGAAGACATCCTTGAGCAGAATGTAAGAGTCAGAATGGTGTATTGCTAGAAATTAGCGCTGAGCTGTAAGGAGGGACATTAGAGTGTATAGTCTTAAAATAGAGGTGGAGAATTTTGTGAGTTATACGGGATTTAATAGGAAGCCAGGAGAGGGATTTCAACAGGAGAGACGCTGAGACAGATTTAAGAGAGAGTAAAGTTATACTAGCTGCAGCTATTATGATAGATTGTAGGGGAGATAGGTGAGAGGCAGGAAGGCTGGACAGCTGAATGTTACAATAGTCATGATGGGAGAGAATAAGGGCCTGCATTTTAGCAGCAGAGCAACAGAGGAAAGGGCGAATGTTAATAATATTCACATGATAAATAGATCTCCTGAAATCCAGTTGTGCTGTCCTTTCTTATCCTCTTTACACTCAGTACACACAGTGTCGACTGTGACACCATGTACTTTACATAAAAATAAACTTAAAAACAGGCTACACGTTATATCTTCTAAAGAAATAAACGTAGAATGATTTATGAAGTAGGAAAAAGATTACCAGACCCCGTTCCTAAAATATTTAATAATCTTAAAATAAACCTTTTGTTAGATGATTGGTCTGTATATCTATCATGATACATACAATAAAGAGACCATCAAAATGAAATATGTAAATATATTTACAATAAAGCATAGTGAGTTGTAGATTTTTTTTTTTTTAAATGAAAATCTTGTGGCTGCAGAAAACTAAAAATATATGTTATTTGCATTTGCTATTTTGCCTTCATGCTGCTGGAAACATCATTCTTGCATTGTAACCATTATCAGCCTCACTTATGTATAGCAATAAGGTACCAGACTTCAAGTTTTTAACACAGAAATACATGTGATACTAAAACACATTGTCTTACCTGATACACAATAAAAAAATGTAAATCTCTATTACCCTTGATGAAGTCAGACCTGAGCACAAAATGATTAAAAAGACCTTGCTTTTTATCATTCTGCTAAATTCAATCATTCAGTATAATAAAAAAAGCTCATAAATATTAGTGTTACTGAATTAAATAATATTGAAATATTTAAGAAACTCAAATGCATAACGATTTACAATTATGGCACTATTATTAATAATTAAGATTAATTGTTTGGCTCTCTGCTTCTTTGTCAAATTACCTCCTTCAAAATAATAGGATACAATTTATTCAGAAATTTTTGATTTATAAGGAAATGTTTGACTTTCGGAAGTTTAGTTTCACTCTAATGCCTTGTTTGTATTTTTCAATCCTGTTTCTGAATGATTTATGAATATAAATAGCATACTCCTCTGTGACTTAACTTTATATTATTGAATTGGTTGAAGATAATGCACAAGGTTCTCTAACCTCAGAAGTGCCACACTTACTGTAACTTTCTGAGACTTTTTTTTTTGTAGTTTAGTTTTTTCCAGTCAATATTTTTATGCATACAAAGGAGCTTCAATGCTTGCAGGTATAATTAACACTGCATCAACTGAACTATATGTGTATGTATGTCTTTATTTTTATAGCGCCATTAATGTACATAGCGCTTCACAGTAGTAATACATGTGACAATCATATAAATAAAAAATAATACAAATATCAGATCATGGGAATAAGTGCTTCAGACATAAAAGTAACATTTAGGAAGAGGAGTCCCTGCTCCGAAGAGCTTGCTATCTAATTGGTAGTTAAAAAGAACGTTCAAAGACAGTAGGAGGGCGTTCTGGTAAGTGTGTCTGCAGGGGGCCCAGCTTTATGTATGTGTATAGTATTAGCCACGGTGCTATTCATATGCTTCTTTAAGCAAGTGTGTCTAAGGTGGGTCTTAAAGGTGGATAGAGAGGGTGCTAGTCGGATATTGAGGGGAAGGGCATTCCAGAGGTGCGGGGCAGTCAGTGAGAAAGGTTTACGGCGGGAGAGGGATTTAGATACAAAGGGGGTAGAGAGAAGACATCCTTGAGCAGAATGCAAGAGTCGGGATGGTGCATAGCGAGAAATTAGGGCTGAGATGTAAGGAGGGGGAGAAGAGTGTAAAGCTTTAAAAGTGTGGAGGAGAATTGAGTGCGAGATGTGGGATTTGATAGTAAGTCAGGATAGTGATTTTAGCAGGGGAGACGCTGAGACAGATTTAGGAAAGACTAGAGTGATTCTGGCAGCAGCGTTTAGGATAGATTGTAGGGGAGACAGGTGAGAGGCAGGAAGGCCGGACAGCAGGAGGTTACAGTAATCAAGACGGGAGAGAATGAGGGCCTGAGTCAGAGTTTTAGCAGTGGAGCAACAGAGGAAAGGGCATATCTTTGCAATATTGCTGAGGAAAAAGTGACAGGTTATGAATATGAGAGAGGAGTCGAGTGTGATCCCTAGACAGTGTGCTTGGGCTACTGGGTGAATGATAGTACTTCCAACAGTAATGTGGAAGGAGGTAGTAGGACCAGGTTTGGGAGGAAGTATGAGGAGCTCTGTTTTTGCCATGTTAAGTTTAAGTCGGCGGAGGACCATCAAGGATGATATCGCAGAGAGACATTGAGAAACTTTGGTCTGTACAGAAGGTGTAATGTCAGGGGTTCAAAAGTAAATGTATGTGTCTCAGCATAGAGGTGATATTTAAACCCCAGAGATGTGATTAGGTCACCTAGAGGAAGTGTGTACAGAAAAAAGAGAAGACGTCCCAGGACAGAGCCCTGGGGTACCCCCAAAGAGAGATCGATAGAGGAGGAGAAGGTGTTAGCAGAAGAGACACTGAAAGTACGATGCGAGAGGTAAGAGGAAATCCAGGATAGAGCTTTGTAACGAATATCAAGAGTATGGAGAGGTTGAGTAATATGAGCAGAGTGTAATGACCTCTGTCTGAGCAGAGAGGTTGAGTAATATGAGCAGAGTGTAATGACCTCTGTCTTTGTCAGCATGGAGGTCATTAGTTATTTTAATGAGGGTTGTTTCAGTCGAGTGAGCAGTGCGGAAGCCAGATTGCAGCGGGTCTAGGAGAGAATAGGTGTTGAGAAAATGGAGCAAGTGAGAGAATACAAGACGTTCAAGGAGTTCAGAGGGAAAAGGCAGAAGGGAGACAGGTTGATAGTTAGAAAGACAGGTAGGGTCAACCTTGCTGATTTTGAGTAATGTTTTAACTGTTGCATGTTTGAAGGAGGAGGGAAAGGTACCAGAGTAGAGGGAGGAGTTAAAAATTGTGTGTGAGCGTAGGGATTATAGTGTGAGAAAGAGGATTTAGGAGATGAGAGAAAATGTGGTCAAGAGGGCAAGTGGTAGAGGGAGAAGAGCAAGATCAGCAATGACGCAGCCTCCTCTGAGACAGCGGAAAAAGAGTCAAGGAAGGCAGGAGGAGCGTTAGGAAGCGGTGTAGGATGGGAGGAGGAATCAGAGGGGATGTTCTGACGTATAGATTCCAACTTTTCCTTAAAATAGTCAGCAAAGTCCTGCGGTGAGATGGAGGAAGAAGAAGAGGCAGCTGAGGGTGGTCTGAGGAGAGAGTCAAAGACAGAGAAAAGTTTGCGAGGGTTAGACTTGTGCGTGTTGATTAGTGAAGAAAAGTAGGTTTGTTTAGCCGGATAGAGGGCAGAGTTGAAACAGGATAGCATATATTTGTAGTGAAGGAAGTCTGCGACAGTATGAGATTTCCTCCAGAGGCGTTCAGAGGAACAAGTGGAGGAACGCAGCATGCGCGTGTGGGAATTTAGCCAGGGACTGGGGTTAGAATGGCGAGGATGGCAGAGAGAAAGCGGGGCACCCTTTCCATTACAAAATAAAGATTGTGATGTAATGGCAAAATAATGATTTTGATTATGACGGACAAAACTAGACTATAATATCCACATTTACTAAGAAGCATTAACCTATTTAACGGGTTGTTAACCTTAGTTAACACATTTTAAAATGAACACAGTGCATCAATGGAAATAATATAACATGAATGGACTTTTACTCCTATTACATTTCAGTACATTTGTCCTGAAGAAATTTAGATTTGTTTTTAAGACCACGCATGGATTCACAAAATTATCAATAATTCAGCAAAATCCATTATCCTAAAGTCAGAAAAATACTAAACTTTATTCTGCATCACCACTTAAAATCAATAGATTTACACAGTACCCAGAAAAAAAACATATATAATAAATACACTCTATAATTGCTGGTCGTTCCCTACAATCAGTGTCAAAGTATAAATATCACTAATGTCTGTAACTGTGTGTAGGTAGAAAAGAGGAGGGAATGAAGCCTAAGGCCTTGGACATACCTAGACGACCGTGCGGGGCGCGATCACATTGCCTAAAGACCGCCATAGGCCGCGTGGGCGAAAGCAGGAGGGGGCACGTGTTGAGCAAGAAATCAGTTGAAACTGATTCCTCTGCGCGACGGGCAGGTCACGTCAGCGGTTCGCCCAATGAGGGCGAACCAGCTCCGTGACGACCCTAGGCACGCCCCCCCCCCCCCACAGCATGCCTACCATGGCCCGAAAACGCACCTACATCACGCGGGGGACGTCAAAGCCTTCGCACGTCTCTGCGCGGGCTAATGCTGTATGGCCTTAGCCTAAGGTTTCTTCTATAACATGACTTTATAGGTGAACATGACTATTAGATAACATAACATTGTCAGTTAACATGACTGGTTTGCATGTACTGTAAGTACGTTCTCGCAGCCATAAGTACACATAGGTGCTATTAACCACATTGTAATCTATTTTCTACAGGAGGGATATTTCTGTATACAATTAGCTTAGTAAATCAGTGTTCACTCAAAGGAAAATTAAGTCCGTTCTTATTTAAATTTACCTAACATTATTTTCATGAACTTTACTCAGATTAGTGAATCCTCAATGGCTTAAAAAATATGGATTTTCGCCATGTTTGCTGCAATACGAAGGGAACGCGGACAGACAGTACTCTCCAGTTCTAAGTAGGGCTTTAGGACCCTCATGGGTCACAAGGAGTTAATAATTCAAAACTTTCATCTCAGACAAGTGACAAATATGCTAGATTAGGCATGTGCAATTTGTTACAATTATTTACCTCACTAAAAAGGCCCATATCACCCAACAGGAGGCTTTTCCAGTCCATCTGCCAAATTCGCATCTTATTGAATAGGTTACATAGTTCCATGGTAAATGAGGTTGAAAAAAGATGTACGTTAATCAAGTTCAACCTATGCTAAATTTAGACGACATATACTTTATCCTATATTCATCCTGAGGAAGGCAAACAAAAAAAACCCCAGATCCAATGATATCTCATAAGGGGAAAAAATAAATTCCTTCCTTACTCCAAATATAGAAATAAAAAATGATCGAGTGGACTACCGCTTGCTATGAAAAGAAGTTGGGGAACTCACCAGATATGAAGGTTAAAAAAGTCTTTAATGAAAACTACATAAAATGACAAAACTCCTCCTCCCACATGTTTCACGCCCGCTTTTTCACTCAGATTACTCCCTGGATCAACATCCTTCCCATGTTTACTTATTTGGTATATCCCTGTATACTTTTCCTTTCTAAAAAGATGTCCAACATTTTTTGAACATATCTATTGTATCTGCCATCACAGTCTCCATGGGTAATGAATTCCACGTTTTAACTGCCCTTACTGTAAAGAACCCTTTCCTTTGTTGCTGGTGAAATCTCCTTTCCTCCAACCTTAAGGGATGACCCTGAGTCCTTTGTACTGCCCTTGGGATGAATAGTTCTTTGTTGGACAAATAAAATATGTTGAGTTTCTTTATTATGGTACAACTTTTTCAGACCGCAAGAAATTGCACAGCCAGTTTGGATTTGCGACATGGGCTTATTGAATAGGGTTAGTTTATAACGGATATACACTTATCAGAGTTTATTAGACAGGCCCCATCGTGTACATTATGAAGTGTCACACAATTATATTTTTACTATATATATATATATATATATATATATATATATATATATATATATACAGTGGTTGACAAATCACCAAAAAATCTACTCGCCACACAAAAAAATCTACTCGCCACCTAGTACCAAACGTGTGCTGTTTGGGCCAATATTTACTCGCCCGGGGGTTAAATCCACTCGCCCGGGGCGAGCAAATGTATAGGTTTGTCGAACACTGTAAATATATATCATAATATATAAACATTGCTGAATAGCATTTGTAAAAATGACCTTGGTGAAATAATGGAAAAAAAATTAGCCAACATTGACAGTTATACTTATGTACTTCTCTAGGCTTTGCACAAGCAAACCAGTTTAATTATGGTTCTGGGAAGGACCATCTGGGAAACAGTGTCCAACTGGTGTCTGCTACCCAGTCAATTACTTGTGACGTGGAAAAGGATGCAAGTCATTCAACACAGATAACCTGTTATACAAGGTAGTATTTCATTACTGGGTTTTCATGCCAGTCATTGCCATGGAATTGCATGGGTTACGCTTCAAATACATCCTGTGAAAAATGTTGCCTAATAATGACCTTCTCTTTTCCAGACCAATGCCAGAAGATAATTACGTTGTAAGAGTGAGTGTGGATGGCGTTCCGGTGCCAGAACAAAGCATTTGTAATGGCAATCTTCAAAGCTATGGATGCAAGTTCAATGTATGTATCGTTCTTACCTCTTTACAAAGAAACACCTTTTTTTCTACCACACAGTACAATGAGGAACGGTAGATAATGACCTAGAAATGTGACCTTGGGCATTGTCCCTCTGCATGTGGGATAATGCAACAGGGGCATATTTCTCAGAACAGTTCGCCCAACAGGAGGGGACAAGTGGATGAAGGGGCCAGGCCGACCAGATGTCAGATTCCCTTCAGACAGGCTCCCCCACCTCACTGACATAATGGGCCCTCTCAGTCCAACTCCCCTTTTATTTATTTTAAGTGGTTTTTTTTAAATGTGCAAATCAATGACCGTTTGTTCTAAATCTAGCCAACAATCATCAATTTCAGCAATTATATATTGATGTGTGATAAAGAGCACTTCTTTAATTACTGCTGCTCATTATCACATTAAAAACATTAGCAAATTAGCCATAGGATATTTTCTATAGCCATTCCACACCATTAGAAGTCTTTCCTTTCCTTAAGAATTAGTGTTGTACTAAGATGTAGTAAGAGATATAGCATGGTCTACTCCACAATAGATTGTCTCCTGTTTGGATTTAATGTGCCTTCCTTCCCAAGGATGTGGTCAGCTGGCGATGAATTGTAGAGTTGCTGCTAATTACAGTGTGTTTCTAATTCTACTGTAAATAAAAATATCATTTGTGAGCACATTCACATTCTCAGACAGGTCCGCAACCCGGACTCTTGGCATACAGTGCTTCCACTGCAGCTAGCGATTCTGGGTAATGACATGCAAAAGAGCACATAGTGTCAACTTTTGCTTCAAATCCACTTTGACATGGAGCCCTATAAGCGTATCACTCAACTGCTCAACTCAAAGTCTCACTTTTCTACATTGTCACATCATTGTAGCTTTGGCATAAGATGTCACTTGCATGCTGTTGCTTAGATAATGTGCTAAAAATTCCCATCTGACAACAATGGCTGACGGATTTCAAAATGTCTTATCAGGAGATTTACATTTTAAGGTTATAATTTCCCACTGGTTGGATAACTTCTGGCGTCAGCTTCTTGTAAATAATAATTAATTGCTTTTAGGCGAAAATGTCACTCACTGAATAAGAATTCTGTAGCAACAGGATATTGCTAAACATTTTGCATGGAACTATTTTTATGAGTAGAATTAATGTGCTTATCAAGAGACATAAGGTTCAATAACACTATAAAAAAAAGTGCAAACTCTCCAATTTTTCTAAAGTTTTTTATTTTTTAACTTACCTGAACTGAGAACTCGGGATCTGTCTAGTTCAGGAGTATTCAACAATAGATGCTTCCTTGGCTACCAGCCATTGAGTAGAGATTGCTGCTGCTGCCCTCTCTTATGGTGACCTTTGTTTTTCCCCAAACTCCGCGCCCTGAGGGCAGGGAAGAAAGCGTCGGGCTCCTCCTCTCTTCAATCTGTTACCAAACTCTTCATATCCCTCTCTCACTTTCCTTTCCTTCCTTTGAGGCTCACACTGTCCAGATTTTTTTCCCTCTCAAGGTTGTGGTCATCTATCGCCCACCTAACTCTACTCATCCCCCCCTCTGTCTCTCACTTTCAATCCTGGCTCACCTTCTTTCTCTCATCTGTCTCCTCTTCTCTTCTCATTGAGAGACTTCAACTGCCATATTGATGGAATTGCCTGACCTTACACCTGCTGTACAGACCAAAGTCTCCCAATGTCTCTCAGCTATATTATCCTGGATGGCCCTTCGCAGACTCAAACTTATGACAAGCCTGGCCCTACTGCCCGTTCTACATTACTGTTGTCAGTACTGTCATACACACAGTATCACAAGCATGCTGTCTATGTGTCACATTTCACTCCTCCATCACTTTCTCCTCTCACATTCACAATGTACAGTAGCTAAAACCTGTCGTTTTTACCTCAGTAGCATTACAAAGATATTTCCGCTATCCCTCTACCACTTAAACTCTAATGCTGGCCGGCATTCTCTCCCGTGTCGACTATTGGAACCTTCTACTGTCCGGCCTTCCTGCCTCTCACCTGTCTCCCCTACAATCTATCCTAAACGCTGCTGCTAGAATCACTTTACTCTCTCCTAAATCTGTCTCTCCTGCTGAAATCCCTCTCCTAACTTCCTATTAAACTCTGTATCACGTACACAATTCTCCTACTCACTTTTAAGGTTATAAACTCTTCTGCCCCTCTTTACATCTTAGCCCTAATTTCTCGCTATACACCTGTCCCGACTCTTGCATTCTTCTCAAGGATGTCTTCTATCTACCCATTTTGTATCTAAAGCCCTCTCCCGTCTAAAACCTTTCACACTCACTGCCCCACACCTCTGGAATGTCCTTCCTCTCATTATCCAACTGACCCTCTCTCTCCAACTTTAGGACCTTTCTTAAAACACAGTACTTTAATGAATCTTATGGGTAGCTCCGCTGGCTGATACTATACATTTCATATGCACTGACCTTAAGCCCTTGCCGATGCACTTACTACTGTATAACATATTCCTACTATCTCTGTAATGTTTCCCTACTTACCACTTACTGTAGATCGTATGCTGTTTGGGGCAGAGACTGCTGTTCCAATTGTTACTTTCATGTTTGAAGCGCTTATTCCCACTATGTGTTATAATATTATGTTATATGTGAAGCGCTATGTACAAGGATGGCACTACTGTATATAAATAAAGATATACATACATACTGTAAAATCTTTGGAAAAGGAAAACAACACAAATATCCATGTTAAATCAATATGTTTTATACCTATAACATGGGGTTAGAAAGCAGCAAAGCTGGTAGTGAAAAAAAAGCAAATTGCATTTCAGTGCTTGCTACTTAAGACATTGAGCATATAACAGTATCTCTGTCTCGAGCAAAGAAATTACATTATACATCACTATGATCAGGAATTCATAACCCCTATTTAATATGTTTGTGAAGATATTGTCCCTGTGCTCAGGTAGATTTATTGCCATTCAAATGAATGGATCTTAAATCTTCCTCAGCAATATCATAAAGGCAACACAGCATAATGACCAGGGGCCATAGTGTCTGTAATATTGTATTTATATAGCAATGTTGAGTATATTGTGTTTGTTATAATGCTACCTTTTAAAGTACTGTTTTGTAACTTATTTTGCAGACAGTGAATAAGTACACGCCAACTATAAACAGTATAACACCCGCTTCTGGATTACCAGGTAATTCTTATAGGAAAATCAAATCATGTGTTTTATTTATCATCCTTAAAAAACTCATAATGTACTTGTTTTCTTCCCCTATATCTACATTCCTTATTTGTACTCTGATATTCAATGCTCCCTAACATTATCCCTGGTGATTTTGAGTGTCTGTATGAAGGGCCCCGTACTGCAACATAGCATTACATCTTGGTGACAGATGGTTTCTTTTAAGCTACAGATGAGCATTATAAGGTTATAATATTTTGAAAGTTGGTCTTCGAATAATTCAGAATATTTGATACAAAACCTTCGACGGAATGTCACTGAAATGATTTAAACTTGACATACCTTACCACTCAGCTATGTAACACCTCTTATACGTGACTTATTTTTCATAGGGTTAATTAGACATACATTTGTATTTTTAAATGCACTTTATGATATCCTTTTACAGGTACAATATTAAAATATTATCATCATTGACAAATATATAAATGATCAGGCATACATTTGTATTATACACACACTTTCCTTTGTAAGATTACTTGTATATGGTGTGCAGCAACAATATTTAGGAGTTTAGCGGTTTTCGTTGTTTTACTTATATTTTATATGTTTTTGTTTTTTCTGTGTTATTAATAAAATCCATCTTATTTTTCATCAATTTCAGTGCTTTATATAGGACCTCTTTTTTCTCTTTTGTGTGTGTATCATATTCCGGTCCTTATGCACCACCAGAGGTTATACTTATACCCCGAGTCCTGTTTTTTGAATATATTTTAAGATTTAAAAAAGTGATTAGATTGTGGCACTATTTGTGTGTTTGTTATACATTTGCATTAGTTTACATTCATTCTGGTTCTCGCAGAGTGCCTACAAAAGACAGGAGATACAGACGATGTGCTCCGGCAGAGGCGATGGGGTCACCAATGCTTAGTATCAGTCTTGCATTAAAATGAGCTCATTTTAATGTAAGACACCAAACCACATTTCCTGCAAACTGCGTCTGCTTGACCACAGCTTGTGGAACTGGATAGTGTCTTCCAGCAGCCACTTCCAGCAGTCTTCCAGCTGCTTAGAGTATGCGGCGGTGCTGAAAATGTACCAGTGGGTACACAGAGAAGAAATCCCACTAGTGGTGCACTCCACCAGTCACTGTAGTGTTAAGGAATATTATTAAATATTTAAACTTAGCTTTTATTGCTCAAGTTGCAAATGTGGGCATACTATAAAATAAATACAGCGGAAAATCTTGAAAGCACATACAAATGTTACAGTGCTCCTAAATGACAGTGAAGTTAGAAATGGTGTTCACCCCAAGGGGGTGATGAGAACTGAGCTGATGCGCTGGTTGTAATAACATAGTCACGCGCATGGAATCTTCCAAACATTGGATATGAGCAATGAGGCTCAGTAAGGGCCGCCAACAGCGGGGGAGAAAGGGTACTGGCGTCCCGGACCCCGTGGGTCAGGGGGGGCCCACGGCCGAGCGCCAGTTAATTAGATAAATTAAAAAAAAAGTTTTTTCAAAAATGGCGGCGATTCCCCCCTCCCCCAGAGGGGGAAGTACCAGCTCCTCCTGCGGCGGCCCCTCCCCCCCCCCCGCTCCCAACGTGGGATGGAGGGGGAAGTACCAGCTCCTCCTCCGGCCTGCTTCCCCCCACAGCCAGATTCCCACGCTGCCCCCGAGCCCACCTCCTGTGCGCCCCCCCCGAGCCCACCTCCCGTGCGCCCCCCCCCCCCCCGAGCCCACCTCCCGCGCCCCCAAGCCACCTCCCCTCCGGGCAGCTGCCGCAGGGATATCGGGGGCAGGAGGGGAAAGAGTCCGGCGGCAAGCTGCACCCACCCGGTCAAGGTAAGTCACTGTCACCCATTGTCACCCACCCAGTCACTGTCACCCACCCAGTCACTGTCTCACTGTCACCCAGTCACTGTCACCCACCCAGTCACTGTCACCCACCCAGTCACTGTCTCACTGTCACCCAGTCACTGTCACCCACCCAGTCACTGTCACCCACCCAGTCACTGTCTCACTGTCACCCAGTCACTGTCACCCAGTCAGTCTCCCACCCACCCAGTCACTGTCACCCAGTCACTGTCACCCACCCAGTCACTGTCTCCTACCCACCCAGTCACTGTCACCCACCCAGTCACTGTCACCCACCCAGTCACTGTCTCACTGTCACCCAGTCACTGTCACCCAGTCAGTCTCCCACCCACCAAGTCACTGTCACCCACCCAGTCACTGTCTCCCACCCACCCAGTCACTGTCTCCTACCCACCCAGTCACTGTCTCCCACCCACCCAGTCACACGGTCAAGGTAAGTCACTGTCACCCATTGTCACCCACCCAGTCACTGTCACCCACCCAGTCACTGTCTCACTGTCACCCAGTCACTGTCACCCACCCAGTCACTGTCACCCACCCAGTCACTGTCTCACTGTCACCCAGTCACTGTCACCCAGTCAGTCTCCCACCCACCCAGTCACTGTCACCCACCCAGTCACTGTCTCCTACCCACCCAGTCACTGTCACCCACCCAGTCACTGTCTCCCACCCACCCACCCAGTCACTGTCTCCCACCCACCCAGTCACTGTCTCCCACCCACCCAGTCACTGTCTCCCACCCAGTCACTGTCTCCTAGTCACCCACCCACCCAGTCACTGTCTCCCACCCACCCACCCAGTCACTGTCTCCCACCCACCCACCCAGTTACTGTCTACCCAGTCACTGTCTCCCACCCACCCACCCACCCAGTCACTGTCTCCCACCCACCCAGTCACTGTCTCCCACCCAGTCACTGTCTCCCACCCACCCACCCAGTCACTGTCTCCCACCCACCCACCCAGTCACTGTCTCCCACCCACCCACCCAGTCACTGTCTCCCACCCACCCAGTCACTGTCTAACCCACTGTCTCCCACCCACCCACCCAGTCACTGTCAAACCCAGTCACTGTCTCCCACCCACCCACCCACCCACCCACCCAGTCACTGTCTCCCAAGTCACTGTCTCCCACCCACCCACCCAGTCACTGTCTCCCAAGTCACTGTCTCCCACCCACCCACCCACCCACCCACCCACCCACCCACCCAGTCACTGTCTCCCAAAGTCACTGTCTCCCACCCAGTCACTGTCTCCCACCCACCCAGTCACTGTCTCCCACCCAGTCACTGTCTCCCATAGTCACTGTTTCCATCCCACCCACCCACCCAGTCACTGTCTAAGTCACTGTCTCCCACCCACCCACCCAGTCACTGTCTCCCACCCACCCACCCACCCACCCAGTCACTGTCTCCCAAACCCACCCACCCACCCACTGTCTCCCACCCACTCACCCAGTCACTGTCTCCCACCCACCCACCCACCCAGTCACTGTCTCCCACCCACCCATCCACCCAGTCACTGTCTCCCACCCACCCACCCACCCACCCACCCAGTCACTGTCTCCCACCCACCCAGTCACTGTCTCCCACCCACCCACCCAGTCACTGTCTCCTACCCACCCACCCAGTCACTGTCTCCTACCCACCCACCCAGTCACTGTCTCCTACCCACCCAGTCACTGTCTCCTACCCACCCAGTCACTGTCTCCTACCCACCCAGTCACTGTCTCCCACCCACCCAGTCACTGTCTCCTACCCACCCACCCAGTCACTGTCTCCTACCCACCCACCCAGTCACTGTCTCCTACCCACCCAGTCACTGTCTCCTACCCACCCAGTCACTGTCTCCTACCCACCCAGTCACTGTCTCCTACCCACCCAGTCACTGTCTCCTACCCACCCAGTCACTGTCTCCTACCCACCCAGTCACTGTCTCCTACCCACCCAGTCACTGTCATTCACCCACCCAGTCACTGTCATTCACCCACCCAGTCACTGTCATTCACCCACCCAGTCACTGTCATTCACCCACCCAGTCACTGTCATTCACCCACCCAGTCACTGTCATTCACCCACCCAGTCACTGTCATTCACCCACCCAGTCACTGTCATTCACCCACCCTGTCACTGTCATTCACCCACCCAGTCACTGTCATTCACCCACCCAGTCACTGTCATTCACCCACCCAGTCACTGTCATTCACCCACCCAGTCACTGTCTCCCACCCACCCAGTCACTGTCTCCCACCCACCCAGTCACTGTCTCCCACCCACTCAGTCACTGTCTCCCACCCACCCAGTCACTGTCTCCCACCCACCCAGTCACTGTCTCCCACCCACCCAGTCACTGTCATCCACCCACCCAGTCACTGTCATTCACCCAACCACTCTGTCACTGTCATTCACCCACCCAGTCACTGTCATTCAATCACCCAGTCACTTTCATTCACCCACCCACCCAGTCACTGTCTCCCAGTCACCAAGTCACTGTCACCCAGTCACTGTCTCCCATTCCCCCACCCACCATCATTCACCCACCCACCGTCATTCACCCAACCGTCATTCACCCACCCACCGTCATTCATCCACCGTCAATCACCCACCCACCGTCAATCACCCACCCACCGTCATTCACCCACCTAACTGTCATTCACCCACCCAACTGTCATTCACCCACCCAACTGTCATTCACCCACCCAACTGTCATTCACCCACCCAACTGTCATTCACCCAACTGTCATTCATCCACCCACCCACTCACCCACCCAGGCAGGCAGTCACATGTCTTTTGTTGAAAATATAAAAATAAATAGGTTGCATTGTAATGTTTTTTTCTGTCCCAGTCACTGTCTCCTACCCACCCACCCAGTCACTGTCTCCTACCCACCCACCCAGTCACTGTCTCCTACCCACCCAGTCACTGTCTCCTACCCACCCAGTCACTGTCTCCTACCCATCCAGTCACTGTCTCCTACCCACCCAGTCACTGTCATTCACCCACCCAGTCACTGTCATTCACCCACCCAGTCACTGTCATTCACCCACCCAGTCACTGTCATTCACCCACCCAGTCACTGTCATTCACCCACCCAGTCACTGTCATTCACCCACCCAGTCACTGTCATTCACCCACCCAGTCACTGTCATTCACCCACCCAGTTACTGTCATTCACCCACCCAGTCACTGTCATTCACCCACCCAGTCACTGTCTCCCACCCACCCAGTCACTGTCTCCCACCCACCCAGTCACTGTCTCCCACCCACCCAGTCACTGTCTCCCACCCACCCAGTCACTGTCTCCCACCCACCCAGTCACTGTCTCCCACCCACCCAGTCACTGTCTCCCACCCACTCAGTCACTGTCTCCCACCCACCCAGTCACTGTCTCCCACCCACCCAGTCACTGTCTCCCACCCACCCAGTCACTGTCTCCCACCCACCCAGTCACTGTCTCCCACCCACCCAGTCACTGTCTCCCACCCACCCAGTCACTGTCATCCACCCAGTCACTGTCATTCACCCAACCACTCAGTCACTGTCATTCACCCAACCACTCAGTCACTGTCATTCACCCACCCAGTCACTGTCATTCACTCACCCACCAAGTCACTGTCATTCACCCACCCACCCAGTCACTGTCATTCACCCACCCAGTCACTTTCATTCACCCACCCACCCAGTCACTGTCTCCCAGTCACCAAGTCACTGTCACCCAGTCACTGTCTCCCATTCACCCACCCACCATCATTCACCCACCCACCGTCATTCACCCAACCGTCATTCACCCACCCACCGTCATTCATCCACCGTCAATCACCCACCCACCGTCAATCACCCACCCACCGTCATTCACCCACCTAACTGTCATTCACACAACTGTCATTCACCCACCCAACTGTCATTCACCCACCCAACTGTCATTCACCCACCCAACTGTCATTCACCCACCCAACTGTCATTCACCCAACTGTCATTCATCCACCCACCCACTCACCCACCCAGGCAGGCAGTCACATGTCTTTTGTTGAAAATATAAAAATAAATAGGTTGCATTGTAATGTTTTTTTCTGTATCACAATAAGAAAACAGTCAAGTAAAAGTTGTGCGCTAAAATATATTTTTTCGTGGTAGGTGCGTTATGGGTTCGGGAGGAGGGGTGTACGCTATGGGTTCGGGGGGAGGGGGGGGCTGCTCCTTTTATTTGTCCCTGGACCCATGATTTCTGTTGGCGGCCCTGAGTATAGCAACATTCTAAGATCTCAGTATAATTATAGATCACAGCAATGTGTATACATATAGAGAGGGGGCAAAAAGGTACAGTATTTGTTAGTGTAAAGCCTAATAATGTAGGCTTAGGAAGGAAAGTAATAATCTACCTTAAAATGTCCACAGATGTGTACAGGCATACCCCACTTTAAGAACACTCACTTTAAGTACACTCGCGAGTAAGTACATATCGCCCAATAGGCAAACGGCATCTCACGCATGCGCCTGTCATCACGTCCTGAACAGCAATACCGGCTCCCTACCTGTACCGAAGCTGTGCGCAAGCGGGGAGACTATAAAGCCTGTTACAAATGCGTTATTTACATCAGTTATGCACGTATATGACTATTGCAGTACAGTACATGCATCGATAAGTGGGAAAAGGTAGTGCTTCACTTTAAGTACATTTTCGCTTTACATACATGCTCCGGTCCCATTGCGTATGTTAATGCGGGGTATGCCTGTATAGCTGAAAATTACAGCAATGTGGGTGCCAACTTGGAGAACCACAGTTAGATTGCAATGTTGCATTTAGTCAAAACGCAACATTGTAGTCAGTGTTGTGGAACAGAAAGCAGCCTCCCAGCAGAGAAGTGGTTAATTAATTGCTGCCCGTCTCAGATAGTGCTTAGTATCCACTTTGCACCAAGTAAAGCACAAGGGGAAAATAGGACTGTAGGTCACCTCTAGAGTTCAAACAGATTGATCTGAACCACTGATCATGAGGTTGTGATTATTTAACTTGTTCGTGCCCCTCATGTATCAATTAAAGGATTGTTAGAATAACATACAGTATGGGTAAACTGCCTCATGTTAGCGCAGCTGCTGCTGTTTTCAGCAACCGGGTCAGTGAGCTTTTAGTTAATATTTTTTACAGGGAATCCCTGTACCTATCCCCATCTCGCTACCTCCTCCATTGTAGGGATCAAGCACTAGGGATTTCTATAGATACTTTATTTCAACAAGTGTTACTCCACCCATAGAGGGGTGGTTTGGAGCACTTCCACTGCTTCACCCTGCAGCTTCAAAAACTTACTGGCTCATTCTTTTCTTGTTTCACACTTCTACTAAAGAATCTTGAATGTTCAGGTACAAAATATCTTCTGTTCATCATCTTCTCATTAGTTTAACTGTTATAGGCGACAAATGAAGCTACTAAAATAATAAATTGAAAACTGCAGTTTCTTGACAGTATTTTTTCCCCGGTGCGGTATCAATGTTTTTGTTATAATTTTGTAAACTGATATAAGTTGATAGTAGTGCAACATTTTTCTTTTGCCAGAACAAGCCATTTAGTTGCCCATCAGGATTGATTTGTCAATATAAAGTATTCATGTGTGTACTGAGTTATATACCTTGTATGAAATGTGTTTTCTTGCAGGTTCAATTATTACAATTCAAGGCAAAATCTTCACTGATGTGTATGGTAGTAACACAGCCTTAAGTTCCAATGGCAGAAATGTCAGGATTTTAAGGTAAGGAGAGAGACAGTTACCCAATAGTTCTCATGTGTGTTGATACACTGAGACCCACATCCACACAATGGGGTTAAGCATTAGCACACTTTAGCTCCCATTTATTTACATGGGAGTAAAGGAGTGCAAAAGTTTAGCACCCTTTTGTGGATCGGGGCCTATGTTTGCAGTCTTCTAGGAGAGGGAGATTTGATATGACTACCCTTTTCCCTTTAGAATGACACTGATATGACCAGTGCGGTTGCCATGGATTGCTTCACAATATTGCAATATATTCCAGCACATCCCAGAATTTACATTTGGAATACAATATTCATGATCACACACTACATCATAACATGTCAAAATGTTTCATCATATGGTGCAGGTCATATCTGTTCTACAGCCAGGGCCACAGACATCTTTCCCGGGGTCCAGGACTAGAGTTTCTGCTGTCTCCCCAACACCCCTCCCACCCACAAATGTCGGCGGCCTTGCAAGACTCTCCATCTCTCACATCCCCATCTCTCACCCTCGCCTCTCTCTCTCCCCACCTCTCTTGCCCCTCTCTCTTTCACCCAGACCTCACTCAACCCCACCTCTCTTCCTCTCACGCCCCACACCTCTCTCTCCCCCACATCGCGCATGCCCTCACCTCCCTCTCCCTTGCTCGCCCCCACCTCTCATTCCCCTACTTCTCTTACCCCACCACTCTCTCCCTCCCATCTATCTTTACCATTTCTATTTCACTCCCACCTTTCCCCGCACAGTTTCTACTGTGTCCCTCCACCCCCCAGAGTTGGTAGCCTTGCAAGACTCTCCATCTCTCAAATCCCCACCTCTCTCTCCCACCTCTTGACCCCTCTTCCCCGCCACCATTTCTTGAACCACACCTCTCCTGTCCCCACCTCTCTCCCTCCCCCACCTCTCTTGCCCTCTCTCTCATCACAATCTATTGCCCCACACCTCTCTCTTTCTTTCCTCCACCTCCCTCACCCCCACCTCGCATTCCCCCCACCACCTCTCTCTCCCTCTCATGCCCCGGCCTCACTTGCCCCCACTTTTCTCTCTCTCTCTCGCCCCCACATCTCACCCCCACTTTTTTCTCCCTCTCACATCCCCACCTCTCTCTCTCTCTCTCTCTCTCTCTCTCTCTCTCTCTCTCTCTCTCTCTCTCTCTCTCTCTCTCTCTCTCTCTCTCTCTCTCTCTCTCTCTCTCTCTCTCTCTCTCTCTCTCTCTCTCTCTCTCTCTCTCTCTCTCTCTCTCTTTCTCTCTCTCTCTCTCTCTCTCTCTCTCTCATGCCCCCTCCCCTCTCTCTTACTCTCATTTCCCCACCCCTCTCTTCCTCTAGTGCCCCCACCTCTCACGCTCCCTCCTCCAACACAATTGCCCCCCCATAACACAATTACTCAATCCCATAACACAGACACTGCCCCCTTACCTTGGGGAGAGGCCCCTTAACTTCTGGCGCGAGGGGCGGGCCTTACACCGCAGGCCAGGCCAGCTGCAGGGAAGGAGAGATCTGGGGCCTGACAGCTGGACACAGTTGTTGGACCCAACCTCTGGCCAGACCAAACATCCACCACTGGCCAACCAGGTCCCTCGCAGCCACTGTGCCTGGGACAGCTCTCCTGGCTCTCCCCCCCTGTCTACAGCCAAGGATGAAAAGCTCTTTCTATTAGAGGAAAATAAAAATATCACTTGTGAGCACATACACATCTCAGACAAGTCTGCGACCCTGCTTTTCCCCATTACAGCTTAGCCTACAATGCTTCCACTGCTGCTAGGGATTCTGGGAAATGACATGCAACTCAGAAGTGTCTCCTTTTGTTTCAAATCCATTTTATCACGGAGCCCTATACGGTTATGCCTGCCACATTAGAGGCAGGAAGCCCGCTGACAGGTAAATGAGTGATATGGAAACGACCCTTCCTTCTGCATCCCACCATGGCCTCACCCATCTTTGTCTAAAGCTGTAAGAAGCAGATAGCACGTGCATCTAATTTTCCTTTGATGTTTATGTTTAACCAAAGGTTCCTGATTTTTTTTGTTCAGGGTTTTTGTTGGAGGAATGCCATGTGAACTACTTCTACCTGATTCAGATACTTTGTAAGTAATGTTCTTAAATTAAGTTGTAACTCGTCAACGAGTTACTACATTTTCTCCTGTTCAACACAATCAGGACTTTAGCTATATGATTTATTAACATAAACATTTAATCCAAAATGTTTTTCTAAAATAGTTACAATTCGTAATTATAAACTTTATATTGCTATATTCAGTGGTGGATTAAGACGCTCTGGGATCCCTGGGAACCAAAACTTTGAGGCGGCCCTCCTCCTGCAGCGTCGCGGCTCATGTGACGTCATGTCATCATTTCATGGTGGGTCACTATGACAACACGAAGCTGCAGGAGGAGGGCCGCTCTGGATAAGGTAAGAGACACCCCTCTCTCTCTTATACACACACACCTTACCTTGGGTAAGTTCCGGTGGCTTTGCAGCAGCCTTCCACGCCACAGGGGAGGAACAGTATGGCTGACAGTGACCGCCGGGCTGCTGTATGGGCGCTAGGGAGCCACAGCGACCTACGGCCCTATAACCTTGGCGTGTTCCTAGTGAATAATCCAGCACTGATTATATTCACATAATCTTCATCACGGAATTCAGTTAAATAAATATTGAGATACTATGTAACTTTAACCCTGAAATTAGTAGATGCTATTTTTGTAAAAATGCAACTAAACTTAATATTGTCAAAATTGACTTAACTATTCACAAAGGGCCATTGTTTTTTATTGGATATTCAATGCTGTCAAATTGTTGCTTTCTTTAATGAGCCAGCACAGTAGCACATTTTTTTTTAACATGCAAATAGTATTAGTCACATAATGTCATTTTTTTTTCTAAATGTACTTTCATAGATATGGATTGCAGCTTAACCCTCATTCCACTGATATGGGCTCCGCAGTTTGCAAACTTACTGGGACATATGTTGGTAAGAGAAACTATTTTTTTTTCACACCTTATCAATAAATGTCAGAAATCCACAGCATTAATTGTTGCTCTCTGTGTTTTTTTTTTCATAGGCCATCACAATGTCAGCTTTATTTTAGACAGTAATTTTGGAAGGTAGGTTACTGTTATACTGTAAATATAAATGAAATAATTCCATTAAGCATAAGTATATCATTGTTCAACTTTGGCTAATATGGTAACACTACGGAAATTTCTAGCAGATTTCATCATAAGAAAGATGACCAATATGTTCTTTTTTTCTCATTAAGCCTTTTCTGACAACTTAAAAGGCAAGGTGGATGCCATCCACAGATATATTCCTTCTGTCCCTTCCTACAGTGTAGACACTGCTTCTGCTTAAAACTCCTCCTTCCACTATAGACTCTGTCTCGCTTGTTACAGAGGTCGAAGTTTATCAGTTGCTCTTTCCCTCTTGATCCTATTCCCTCACATTTTATCAGACATCATGCTCCTAACCTAGTTGCTAGTATAACCCATATATTCCACTCTTCCCTGTCTTCTGTGACTCAGGGATGGGACTCTGTCATCTTAACCTTGTCTAAAACTGAACTCATATTTCTTCCTACATCTTGGCCAACATCCCCTCACAGTAAACAGAACCACTGTCCAACCTGTCACCAAAGCATGTTGCCTACATGTGACATTTGACTTCTCCTTCACCCTTCACTATTCACATTCATGCTCGGGCTATAAAACGTGTTTCTTCTACTTCTGTAACATTTCCAAGAGCTGGCTTTCACTCTGTTACTCCACTGCTAACCCCTAATGCGTGCCCTTATTCTCCCCTGTCTGGACTATTGTAACTTACCACTGACAGGTCTCTCTTCTTCTCAATTTTCTCTCTTTCAATCTATCCAAAATGCTGCAAAGCTACACTGTACCATCATTTACCTACTCCCAGAACAGTGTCTGCTCATCTCCTCCTTTAAACGGTGCAATCCCACACAGTCCACTAGTTTAATTTCTTTGGGGCCTCTGAATTTGGAAGTGATTATCAATCAAGTGTTTTCTTTACCTTTATCCCACCCTGTCCTTATCAGGGAAGCAATAACGTTAAGGGGAGGTGGGAATGGGGGGCTCTGTCCGTACAAGCACTTGCTGTACAAACACACTGACATCACACAAAAGGGACAAATCAAACCCCTCCTAAATCTAATTTGACCAAATTATTAATAATACTTATAGGTTTCAGATTTGGTTTAAAAATAAATATCAATGACACGGATGAGACCCCTTAACAAGTCACTGGTATAAATTCACTTTGACCCTAGGAGGGATTGCCAATTTAATCCCTCTCATGGCTTTCTATCAAATTCCATATCACCTACAATGTACTCCTCACCTTCAAAGCTCTACACTATTTTGCTTTTCCTTATATATCAGCTTTGATTTCTCGCGATACCCCTGTTTGTATCCTGCGTTATGCTCATAACAGTCTCCTTTCCCACCCGTATCCCTTACGTTGCCCTCTCTTGCCTACAACATGTTTCCCTCACCGCCCCCCTCCCCCCTATCTGTGGTACTCCCTCATACTCAGTAAATGTCAAGTCCCTTCTTTTGCCACCTTAAAATCAAATCTGAAACCACATCTTCTGAATGAAGCATTGCAATAGCCTGGACTCATGATCACTTTTCCCCACACTGACAGAGACACTGACCAACGCTATTGGCCGGGCACTGCCAGGCACTGTGCTTACTCTTTCCCCTAATGTCTATGTAAATCTCTCAATATGCAAGATTGTAACATCTGCGGGGCAAAGTGTTTGTGTCCCGTCATATCACTTTGTATGTTGCACATACGGTATTATTATAATTCCCTGTATTCTATTATTTATTTTGTCAAATGTTTCACACATTGTTGGCATTGTATAGATATACAGTAACTATACTGTACATATGTAAAGAATAAGACTGTACCAGAATCTGCCTGTAATTTCTTGGTATTGTATTGTATTGTGTCTTTATTTATATAGCGCCATTAATGTACATAGCGCTTCACAGTAGTAATACATGTGGTAATCAAATAAATAACAGATAATATAAATAACAGATCATGGGAATAAGTGCTTTAGACATAAAAGTAACATTTCGGAAGAGGAGTCCCTGCCCCGAGGAGCTTACAGTCTAATTGGTCCAGATCTCGCAAATCTCACTAAGGTTTGGAATCTATAAATGCAATCATTTGCTATGGTATATACTATACAGTATGTTGTATGTCTTAATGATAGAAAAAGGTATCTCATGAATATCCCTATATTTTTCACTTCATTTTCCAGGAGTTTACCAAGCTTGACAACTTATTCTGTGTCTTCAACCAATAAGATTGCAATGTTCCAAACTTATGCAGGTACATTTATCCATTATACATAAACTTCATTACATACATTCTGAATGCCACTGCAGGACTGGCTTTAGCAGATGCAGGGCCCTGTGTGATATCCCGTGTGGGGTCCCTGTCAAATGGGCTCACTATTATTGGTCCTGCCCATGAAACATGTGGCCAGGGACTGATAATAGTGAACACCAAATTAAGTATTTATATCTCCTTCTCTCACTCCCCTCTCATCCTCCCTCTCTCCTCTCCCCCTCTCTCTCTTGCCCCTTCACTCTCCCATCCACTCTCTCTCTCCCCCTCTCTCTCATCCTCACTGGGTGATTGAGGGGGTGATGATTTAGGTGCAGGGAGTTTGGAGGGGGGTACCAGATGATTGAAGTGTGGGGAGGGGAGATACTACCAGGCGGTTGAGGAGGGGGCCATAGGTATCAGGTGATTGAGGGGGGGGGGGGCGGGGAGGAGGCCGTACCAGGTAATTGAGGTGCGCGTGAGGGGAGATAGTACCAGGCAATTGAGGAAAAGGGGACATAGTATCAGGTGATTTGGGGAGCGGGGGCAGTACCAGGTAATTGAGGAGCGAGGGGGGAAGTACCGGGTGATTGAGGAGCGGGGCGGAGTACCGGAGTGTGTGGGGACTAGGTAATTTTGATGTGCGGGTTAGCACTGGGTGATTCAGGTGCGCGAGTGATTGAGGTGTGCACTGAGGTTTGAAGGGTGATTGAAGGGGGTGGGGGGAGCAGAGCCGGACACCCAGCCAGTACCTCATCTACTGCCCCCACCACTGCCTCCCAATGCTGCTCCTCATGTGGTGTGCAATGATGGAGATTACCACACCCAGTAATGTCACATGCTCCCCCTGGCCGGATTTTACCAATGCAGAGGGGTTCCGGATGGAGGCGGACCTAAGGAACGGGCTTGGAGGCTTATAGGAAGCCTGAAGAAGGAAGGGAGCCCTAATTTCCATTATTGGTTGGCCAGCTGGGCCCCCCTCCTCCGCCGGACCTGGGTATTAGAGGCAGTGCAGTCAGGGTGCTACAAGCCCAGCGCAGGGGCCTGTGCAGCCGCACCGGTGGCACCTACTGTCAGTGTTACAACTAGCGCTAAAATGACAACTAAGATAAAAGGTTAGCTATAATGAGGTACCTATTTATAATACCAATCTGTGTTGTGACATGAAAGCTACGTTATACTGCATGTATACTGCATATGCCCAGCATTTTAACATTACATCAACAAGTATCTGAATACGAATACTAGATGTTTTTCACATAGCAATAGATTATAAATCATTTGGTAATTAGATATTTATTTTCTGCAAATAGTCATGCATTTATGGATCATATTTACCAAGCGGTCCTATGTCATAATACACCTTACACACCATTGAAGTAAAGGCTTATGGGTTAGCACTGCTTGAAAATGTGGCCCTAAATGGCATACTTTTGTATTTAAATTGACATTTTCTCTGCAGCTGATTTGAATTGAAAAAACAAAAACAAAAAGTGCACAGAAGAACATAATATAATTCATGCTTGATATTATTTGATCCGCCTTGCGTTTTGTGTGATGCAGCTTCTATATTCACATTATACATACAATATTAATCATTGTGTATGTGCGACACATTTTTGAAGACTACAAGGATTTCATACCTCACTATAATAATAGCATGTTCTTGTATAGTGCTGCTAGTTTTTACGTAACACTTTACAGACATTTTTCAGGCACACGTCCCTGCCCCGTAGAGCTTACAATCTATGTTTTTGGTGCCTGAGGCACAGGGAGATAAAGTGACTTGCCCAAGGTCACAAGGAGCCGACACCAGGAATTGAACCAGGCTCCCCTGCGTCAATCTCAGTGCCTGTCAGTGTCTTTACTCACTGAGCCACTCCTCCTCCCTTTTTCCACTGCATTAATGTAGAGTGTAGAACATGCTGTGCCCAGACAGCCATAGTTACTGAGAAGTAATACTCCATAAAATACCTTCTTGCCCTGATTACACCGTACAGCCCATCGCCTGCATGGGCAACAAACTGCAATCGTTTCTGGTGCAAAAAAGAATGATTCATCTGAACTCATTTTATTCAGGGGTTGAACTAATTGATTTAATTGTATTTGAAGCTTCTGGAAATTATTGAACTTGATAACATGTTGGGATGAATTTGGCCTTCTATAGCCATGTTAATTAATGTATGGACTTATTAATAGGGCCCATGTGAAGGAGTCAAAGGAGGAGTAAGGGGAAGTTTGTTACAATTAATCACTGGATGAGACTAATAACAGAGTTATTTATAGGCTGGGGAGAGGAGATATCAACACCCCCACAATTGCAGGATTTCACCTGATCATTGTTGTGGTGGGGTACAGTACAGCAATAAGACAATACAAATGAATATTCAGGCTTAGTTTGAGACTAGAATGAAACTACACCAAATGCATGACCATGTTTCTGAAAGCGTATCAATCTGAGACAACTGACAGTATTCTAGTGCAGATAAAAAAAAAAGACCTAACATTTTTTTCATATTTTATAAACCCCAAAATACAGTTAAAAATGTATTCTGCTTTTTCTTCAAAAATGTTTAAACATTTAGTTTTTTTTACAGGTAAAGCTGAATTAAATGTTGACTATTTTGCTGTCATAGGTAGATGGTAGACAGCACACTAATAGAATGGTTTAACAGAGAAAGCATGTTTAAAATCTGCTATTATCTTAAATGCTGAAAACACTTTAAAAAAAAAAAGGAAATCTGCCACAATATAATTCTTGTAGAATTCGGCACACAATTAATGTTTCTGTACAAAATATCATGGATCACGTGTTCTGTTTTTAGAGGTTACTGCAGTATCTCCCTCTGGTGGAAGCAGGCAAGGTGGCACAATAATCACTGTAACGGGACGCTTCTTTGATCAAACAGATTCTCCAGCCAAAGTTCTTGTAGGAGGTACGGTCAATCTTCATGTACAGTGTCTGGTTAGTAAAGTCATCTACACATATGACACAGGATTCAAAGATTCAACTTACAGTAGTTCTAATATGTAATAGTTATTTTGACAGTGGTTGTCCTCTGCACGAAGGTCTCTAGTGGATAAGCCATTAATAGTTTCATGTCCTTTTTTTAAACTTGTTTCACAAACTGTTCTACAATTTCTGGTCTTTTTGCTCACAGAATTAGAGATTGGACTGTATTGCAGTGCAGGCATTGATCCCGACAGTCTCCTCACAAGGCATCAAACACCATTTAATAAGCTGAAGATCAGTTTTACTCTGTTTCAGTGGAGATCTTGTGCGCAAAACTGTTTGTAGTGTTCAGTTAATCTATCCAAAAGATGGCTGCATGCACTTTTCTCAAGGAAAAGCTTAGTCTTATGGCCCCAGTTGGACGGATGTCTTCAAACGGACAACCTTTTTCAAGATTTGCCTGGTTCGCGAACTTTAGCAAACAAATTGCACATCTCTAATAATTAATCATTTGATTGCCAAGAAGGCCAAAATTGCAGCATTCTTCAGCAGCAATTGTAAATAAAAATGACCCAGTAATATAGATCTATCTGGTAAAACTGGTCATGATGTGTTTTTAACCATACTACTGTATAAATACAGGTCAGGACTGCCTTATTCTCAGATTGACAGACACAGCAATAACATGCAGATCTCCACCAAAGCCGAGTGTCCTTTCTGCTATATTCCCAGGTAAGTAACTAAACCTTTAACCACTTCGTTTTTCTGTGAATAGTTTAATAGTTTGGATTGGAAAGTCATGACTGACCTTGAACAGCAGTGTTTCTACATGCAAGGCTATGCTGATCGAGTGGGTAGGTGATTATCAGTTGCCTAGCACCACAGCACAAGGGCAGAATTTGAAGGACATCTCCATGAACGAGATGTGGTGTGCTGAACATATGTATTATTAGTTGATTGTTGAACAGTGTGGGAAGGAGGAGGTACAGTAAGGCATAAAATAGGGTATATGTATATATAGGAAAGACATCCCTACATTGAAAATCATGAACTAGCTGGTTTTTAAATTCACATTTTCTAGTCAAATGTACTGTAAATCTTGATTTATTACTAAAGTTGCTTTTATCCATACAAACATCTATTGTTTTCATTAGAGGTGTCATTCTTGGTGACTGGTTTATCTAGAAATATTTATTTTATGTAAACAGGAAGCAGAGGATTGAAGCTTGAAGTATGGAATAACACCAGTCCATCCAAGTTGCAAGAGGCCCTCACATACAATGAAAATACTACTAGCTACCTTGGAGCTAGTTGGACAGATGGAGCATCACAGAAATGGCCGCTGGAAAATATTTATTTTGTTGCCCGCCTCAGTGGCTTTCTAGTGCCTTCGGAGACTGATTACTACAGTTTATACATCAAGGGAGAAGATCGAACTGCTCTGTATTTCAGTGAAACTGGAGACCCAGCAGACAAGGTAGTAGAACCAAGTCCCTTATATAGAATGTTCTATGGCTATTTAAAATCCTCAAATAGTAAGAGCAGAGTGGGAAGATGGAGTCAGTATAGTATACAGATGCAGCCACCAGTATTAGAACACTTACCTGGGAAATTCTTGGACAGTCTCACAGTAAATGCCTCAACATTTCCCTGGCAAGAGTTCTAATACTGTATAACATCATGAAACATATCCCTTTAATGCATCACACTCAAACAAGCATAATTGCGAAATTGCTGTCCTCACACCATGTTTTTAATGAAACTCTACTGCAAACATCACAGGACAACTTGCTCAGTTATGTATTGACTGTTTGTAGTATTTATCTACGTATTATTATTATTATTATTATTATTATTATTTAAGGACTATGGGGGTTATTTATTAAATCGGCACAATTTCAATTTGATGAGAAACCCTCTAAGTCAGCCCTTTCTTTAAGCATTGCCACAAAGGCAAATATGCATTGAAATGATGCCGTTTTCTCTCTATCTGAGAGCAATAATGGTAATTTGCGTCAATTTATACAGGTAGCATTGTTATGACACTTGTCATACATTTGACGCAGATGTCTTAGCACAGGTTATAATGCCTGTACCGGCATGTGCCCCACTGTGCTATCTTCTCCCTAACTTTGCGCCAGTTGCTTACTGGTCAAAGTTAAAGACAATGAATGCAATCACTGTTATACATTGATATCACATGACACAGAGTCAAAATGAGTAGTACGCATTATTTTGAGAGCATTGTGGCCCATATGTAAGTGGTGCCCGGCCTTAGGACCCTTCCAGTTACCGGAAGGCACCTCTCCGCCCATTCAGTTGACTGGGCCATGAGGTGCCAAGCACTGCCAGAAGGTGTCTGCGGCATACAGTTGCACAGCATGGTAAATATGGGCCTGTACATTTTAGTAACAACGTAACCCTTTAACTACCAGAGGTTCCGGTAACACATTGCTCTGCTCTGGCACTAAAAGAGTTTAAAACTAAAATATGTTTTCATTTAATCAAATAGGCACTAGGGCATCTTTTGAAATTTGTGCTATCGACTAGGATTTCCGGAAATCCATATACAGTTCATGAAAATGAAATGATAAGTACTGTACCTGTTAACATTGGGTTTTTAATTTCAGGTAAGAGTTGCTTACAGCAATTCTAAAAACAATTATATTTCTGATTCAACTCATAAATCAAACGTTTTTGAGCTTCAGAAAGGAAAAGGGTAAGTTTATGTTTCTTTATTAGATCATGTTTTCAATTCAGTTCCTTCTGCTGAGGAGTATGCATGGGGCGATTTAACGTTCTTTTACTTGTTTCTGTAGCTATTACATTGAAGTATATATCCAAAATTTCGTATCGGTATCATCTATTGACGTGGGGCTGTACAAGCATGGAAGCTCCTACATCGATCAGCAAACTGCAGATGCTGTAAACGAAGTACAGCTCATAGAATCCCTATCTACTGTGGTTCTGGAAAAGCAGGTATGCAATCTAATTCTCAATACCGAGTCGTAGTCAACAATACTCACTTCATCTCAGACAAAGAGTCAACAGGATTATAAATCTGTAGAGTTGTATGTCTCTAAGCAATATCAATGGGATTACCTACTTCCTTCAGTTACTTGCTTCAATGGTCTTACTTTTGGTTCACTCTCCTAGACATGAAGTTGCAGAGCCAAAGGACTGTCATGCACTTTGCAATCTATGATAGTGATTAACTATATTTTTAAGAACCAACACTATCTTATACAATTACGTCAAGCTGTACTGTCTCAAAAATGACTCCCCAAGGACTTTATTCTGTTTTCTGGCAGATTATAACTTTAGAAAACTGGACCACGTCTACAGCAATAGAAGAAATTCAGACTATCACAGTTTCAAGAACGTGTGAAGCACCTTGTCCAGTCATGTACTTCAAATTAATCTATTCCACTGAAAAGACAGGTATGATGTTAACTCAATTGTAGATATTATCATGCAATGTAAATGTCTGGAAAAATACATACCAGTATATAAAATAAGACTATTCTATTAGGTACAGTATTTGTCATATATACGGTATGTTGTATGAAATAAACATTGCCTGAAATCAAGATAATAATGTGAGACAACGGGGCTTATTCTGTAAGGTGTGATAGCACCCATGACGTGTTATCACAGGAAAAGCCCCATTAAAGTCAACAGGACTTGTCAAGAGATAGCGCGTTATCTGCGTTTATCACAGCTTACAGAGTAAGCCCCAATATGTGGCAAGAAGGAATATTTTACGGAAGTTTCCCACATTTTGCTACCAATGAACAATGAATATACTTGGCACTGTTTTTTATTTTGCTACATTAACCAGCATATCCGGGTCCACATATATAAATGCATCTCTTGACAAATGTAACACTTTGATAGTGTATGCAGCCTCTTCTTGTATTTGCGTATGATAGTCCCACTTACTTCCAGTCATTTGCAAGCAGTCTTACCAATGATCTATAAAGTGGCATCTTTCTGCCGTTAGTATTCCCCATTGCTTGGACCTTTGCACATCTGATTATTTGATTAGCCTTTTCCTGCCTAGCCTGATATAGTTTTCATCTCCCTTCTTCTGCATCTGCCTATATTTTCTCAAATCTGTCCTTTTGAGCCTTTACAATACCTGACATCTCCTTTGACAACAATACTGACTTTATTTTGCTTGTGCATTGATTATCCTGCTTGATTATCTGTAGCTTTTAGTATTGTATCTTTTAGTTATTCCCACTGCTCCTGCACTCCCCTCAAATACCTCCATTCTGCCAAAGAATTCCTTAAACATTTTCCTACATGCAAAGCCACCCTTCCTAAAATGTTAAATTGTAGTTGTTGAGTGGTAGGGCTCAGCATCTGTCTTTATACTAAAACACACTGATTTATAAATCTCTGGAACGCACAATTACATCTGATATTAAGTATTTCCCTATTTGTAAGTATGATGTCTAGTAATGCTTCCTTGCCAGTGGGCTTAATCCCCAACTGCTTGAGAGAGGTTCCCTGCTTGGGATACAAGATGTCCCTACTTCTGGCTGAATCTGCAACACACAGTAGACATGCCAGTCCACACCTGGAAGATCGAATTGTCCTATAATAATTACCTCTCCTTTCCTTGCCATCTCACTGATGTCCTTTAATTCCTCTTCTTTTGCCGGAGGTCTGTAGATGAATCCAGTAACTTTTTCACCAGTTTCTAGCGTTACCCAAAGTGTCTCAGTATTTTCCTCAGTAACTTGTATAAAAGTAGCTTTTATGTTCCACACATAAAGGGTGTCCTTTCTAACACAGTAAAAAACACTGAATAGAGTAACCCGGTATAACTATGTCCCAGTCCTAATTTTCACTTTACCGTGACTCAGTAACAGCCACATTATCAAATCGTCCTTTGTCATTATCACAATTAGTTTGGGTATTTTTATTTCCAAATCTACTTTTATTACTGCTTTTCCTAATCCCTCCTGTTCCTTCTGTATACATTTGGTCTGCCAGTGTTATTGATCTTTTTATATTATTTATGCTGTCTTCTCTTCCCTTGGGCTGGATATGTTTCCTGCTCTACAGTCTCACACCTTCTCTCACAAGGGTAAGGGGGCTTGGTGGAGGGAAGAAGGGGCAGTTGGCACATCATATTCCTTCTGGTAAAACTGCAATGTCAATAAATTAAAATCCCACCTCTTCACACCACTTCCTCAACCACACATTAAAGTATCTGGGGCCTTCCCTACCCCTATATACTGACAACACTTTGGCTGATAAAGCTACTGAGGCAGCTACCTGCCTAAGAGCTGTCCCTTTGTCCCTAAATTCTTTCCGAACTACCCTAACTTCATCCCTAGCCAAATTAGTCCCTTAGGTGGATAACAACTTCTACCTCTCCCTCTCATGCTACCTTAATTCAAATAATGCTCCTCATATACATCTAAGCTGTAGCTCCATATAGGCACCTTATTACCCTCCTTCCCGTACTACATGCTCACAAATCTAAACCTATAACAATGGAATCACCATTTCCTGGATGAGTGCAGCCTATTCCAGAAACCCCCATCTCCCCTTCAATTATAGTAGCTGCTTCTGCTTTGTAGTTCTGCCCAGCTAGTGCAGTGGCACAGATTGTGGGATGTGCCTGCAATTGACAACCCTGACCCTCCCAGATCCAATGGTAGTCCAAACCATCGTCCTCTTGGGAGGCCATGAGGCAACTGTGGCCTCTCGGGGGGTGCCTGTGCAGGGCAAGAGGATATTGCTACAGTATATCTACTGTATTTTAGCCTGCATCCTAGCAATCTCTTCTCACAACAGAGAGAAGTGCCTACTGATGGGGCAGTACCTTTAATTCAAGAACATTTCATGGAACACAACTGCCTTACACCACTGATGTAAATGCTGTTGACAATGCTGTGTGCAACTTTGTGTTCAAACGCCTGCTTCCATCAAACTCACATAAAACCAGGTGCCCTAGAAACAGCCAGAGGCAGGGGGAGCAAGCTCCCTTCATAATAAATATCAGATACTGTATGTGTAAAATGCTCTTTATTCTCACATTTTCTTTTGTTTTTCAGAGATATTGTCAGCTGTTGCTACAGCTGCTGAAGTTCAATCTGCGTTAAATAGCTTGTGGTCTTTGCAACCTGATACAGTAACGGTAACAATGACAAGTTCGAGTGAACAGAATGTCTACACTGTGACTTTCAATTCACAAAGAGGTAGGTCTGCTTGGAAGTTTAACATGTTTATTTAAATAGAGCATTTATTATTTTTCTGCATTTAATTTGGCACTCTGACAGTGACGATGAAGGCAACGCAATCAAATCAGACAATGCATCCAATAAACTAAAGCACGAGTGACGTATTAATACTTTCATCGCTAGTGTGGGGGTACAGTAAACTTCAATATATTGTCACTTGAGTTATTTGATGTTGATGTTTGTTCTTAGAATTAAAACTAGTTATACAGTAAACCAATTAAAATCAAAGTAATGTATTGTACTCACTGATGGGGAATGGGTGGAAATGGGGCATAGACATGTTTTACTTTGCTTCTTTATCAAATGTAATATTTCACATTCTATTGGTATATTACAAACCTAAATCCATATATGTACTCACCTTTGGTTTGTATTGCTGTATGTGTGCTTCTTGCCTTTTCATCCTATATGACATCTACAGTACTTTCTCTAAGACTCAAAGGGATCTGTTTACTAATGTAAAAATAGAGGAGCAAAACCTTTGCAGAAACACCATGTTTATCAAAGAGAAAGAAAGACTATCACCAGATTTATCAGAGAATTAAACCCCATTGATTTCAATCAGATTTTTTTAATTGATAAATCTGATGCTACTTGACTTTAGAGCCATCCATGTAACTCCCATACCCCACTGATAAGACACACCCCTTAAATGAAACACGCACACAGTAAAGGTCTGACGGCCACAATACCAACATAACAGTTAACTACTAAAACCCCTGCCACAGTGCTTCAACTGTGGCCCACAACCTCCCAAGCCAGGTACCCCATAGTCCTGGCCGCTGAGATGATTCATCCTCAGCTGTGAGGATGAGCTCAGTGCCCAGTGAGCCCTACTCACTCATGAATAAATGCCACAACTAGACATCACTGTACCCACTGAGCCCCTGTCTGGTAAGGTTACTCGCACTAAACCAACAGGTGCTTTGACAAAGGCCACTCCAACTCACCTCTTCATTTTTTCTTTTACATTTTATATACATACATTATTAAAGATATTCATTTGTTTATTTTTTATTTTTTTGCAATACAATAAAATACATATAAAAAGACAACACAGGAAGAGAAAAGAACCATTGGGAGATGCACTCTACTAGTACAAAAAAGAATTACATTTTATTAAATCAGAACTCAACAACAAACATATAGAGATTAAAAAACAAAAATGAGTGCTTAAGCGTCACTAGACTGTTGGAGATACTGGGTCGGTAAGTATAAGCAAGCTGGTATTTACTGAATCCAGCCTACTTGATAGCCAGGTATAATACCCAGCCTAATAATGTCCTTAATATACGGGTTCAGTGTTAGGCAGTAAGGATTCCAGTAATTTAGGATTGAACAGTAGTGCTCCAATGGCTGCAGAAAGCTCAGGGTACTGATGGTAGAAATTTGTGACCAAACGTGTACGTAGAATACAGGGTGGGTCAAAAGAAGATCCAAAAAGAATCCTCCACTAGTTGCACTCTATGTATATTTTATAGGTATCGTTCATACAAATAGTCCATGCATATTCTCAATATATGTAATGGCTTACTATTGTAGCTGAATCAGAAACCCAGTTAAAATATAGTTAAATGGTTAAGATATATCGATGACGTGCTGCTGGTCTGGGATGGCACGGAAGACCTGTTAAAAGAATTTATTCAGATACTCAATACGTGAGTAATAGTGTGTCTATGGTAAGGCAGCTTATATCTACTTGGACATCTCACAAAGCTATCACAGATTAGATTTTATTTAATTTGATTTTGACGAGTAAATTCATTATATCACTCCTACACAGTACATACACTTCTAGTTTGCACTTTATATATAATCAAGTTATTACTTTACACAATGGGTAATAGAGGGGAAGGTATATAGTTTAATTATAGATCTGCATTGACCAGTAGGGGCAGATCAATATGGATAGAAACATTCCTACACATTAACACTTTCACCTATATTAAGCTGAATAAATATACCCCTCATTTCAGTAGACTAGACATCATCCTTAGGACGAGTGATGAATAATTTTATCACTTTCAGCTCCTGAATCCATTATGTCCCCATATATAATAACTTATGGAATCCTTATGTACATACAAACACGTCGTTTTCTAAATACTCACCTTGAGGCTTTAAAACAAAGATACAAATATTCAAGCATCATGAATCTCATACTATGATACATTGGATATGAAATACCACATAATGTTATAAATAGGAAAGGTAACACTTTATTGATTCCTAGCTGAATATCCGTTCTGACTGGCAGACGGATAGATACGCCTACTTATAGAAGGATACAAAATGCGAAACGCGTCATTGGATGTCGAGTCTGACGTCATCAGGAGCCGACATCTCCATTCCCACGGGATCACGGCTTGTATACTAGCGCTATCAGTGTTGAGCTTCCATCTGCTCACCGGTCCGCCGTGGCCATTCACGCTGAACCCGTTGAATTTGCGCAGCTATTATACTAACACTTCTGGCCTGCCAAGACCAATACTTTTTGGGTACTATTTAGGTTATGCTCAGATCTACCACATAGGTCATTCGTGACCAGTAGAACATTATTGCGGCATGAGATTTATATATGTATACCTATCTATACCCACTCAGATTAGCTATTGTTAATTCTGTTCCATGCATATGTATACCCAGGGTGATTGTATATCCTAGTACAGTTAGGTCCGCCGAGACCATACACCCTTAGAAGAGCTATATGGGTTGCAGATTGGTTCATCATAATACCCCCAAGATATACCAAGGTCCGCTGTGATATCATATAGTGGGGAGATACATCTATATACCTATCTGAACCCATGGGATTATAGACACCTTACCCTATATATACCTATGCAAGTTTGGGGTTTGCAACTGTGTGCAAGATATCTGGAACTAGATTTACTATAAATAACATACTATGTGCTATATCTGAGGTATTATGTTGTGAATGGTTATATACAGCTACTATGTAACTAAGTATTCTCTACATTGTTCTGAGACAATATAGTTACTTACAAAGACGCATTATTCATTGGGAATTAAATAAGGTTACATAAAGAGTATATTTGATTGCTATATAAATAGCACACTTATAAATATTTTTATACTGTATACTCTATACTACAAAGATACTTACCTTATTTTGAGATGTCCAAGTAGATATAAGCTGCCTTACCATAGACACACTATTACATGTGTCTATAAGTAATAAACTTTGTATTTGGAGCATTTATTCTACAAAACTCCTGTAGGGATTTTTAATAATATACACTGTAAATAAAAGCACAGAGTCACTTATTAATTGATGTAATATAGTTTTATTATTTTATTTTAACTGGGTTTTTGATTCAGCTACAATAGTAAGCCATTACATATATTGAGAATATGCATGGACTATTTGTCCGAACGATACCTATAAAATATACATAGAGTGTGTAGCGGTCATGTAAAATGCCTACAGTCATCTCTCCTGCTGGCAGTAAGGCCTGGTAAGTGTGGGCATGCCAGCAGTAATCATGGAGGTTTTCCCTCACACCCTGGTGGGGTGCTCTGTGTATGGCTGGGACTGGTCACATGCTCTGACTCCATGGTTAGTGATGTCAGAGATGTGTCAGCCTCAGAACCTTACATAAGGCACAGCACTGTGTTCTAAAGTTAGTTCTGATGTGGAGTTGCAAAGTGGTTGGTTGCTGAGTGTTGCTGGAAAGCTCTTGTCAGAGCTGAGGAGGAGCTCTGGCAGTTATGTTATAGTAACTCCATGGGAGGCTGTGTCCAGGGACCTGGCACAGGACAGTGATTCCTGCGGGAATAGTGAATCCCTGATCTGGGTGACAAACCTAACCAAAGGGAGCACTGGTGAGATGAGCGGCTGAAGATACTCCTTGTGGGGGGGCAGTTGCCCTGCCGTGTCAATAAAGATGAGTTCAGCCAGAAACCCTCTCGTGTATCTATCTGGGATGAGTGTACAGAGAGGAGCACCACGGAGGAGTTCCTCGCCAGGACCATCCCCATGCGGACGCAGGGACCCTGGTGAGGTGGAGGCGCTGCACTGTAACTAGGTGAGACTCAGCACACTACCTCAGGCCTGTCTGACGGGTTCTCCCCACACACCATCATGCGGGAGACTCAGGAGTCCTGTAGCCAGCAGGTGCACCATATGACATATCCACACTGTAATGGGGTCCGGTTAGACCACAGGGGCCAATGTGAGATTGGGTGGGTCAGACCGGGCCAGAAACACCGTTACATTTGGAGGCGAGCTGCTGAGATCAGACCCGTCAACAGGACAGGCTTTTAGCTAGGTCACTTGGAAACAGGGAGAGTGTCTGCTGCCACTTTGTGCTGAGTAGGGACGGACCTAGGGGTGGTCAGGGGGCTGACGGGATATTGTCAGTTCGCAGGGACAACCTAGGGGCCTGAAGGGAGTGAGGGGTCTGGAGCGGGCTATAGCTGACCGAGTCACCTTGAGGCAGTGCTAGTTGGTAGGATGCCAGAAGGGACAGCCTGTTAACTTGGTCAGGAGTCCTGGAGAGGGTCTGCGCTAGGCTGACCAAGACAGGTAGACGCCCCAAGTACTGCATGGCAGAGCCAGCCAGAGTACCTAGCCATTCCAGACACTCACCGTAGGGAGCACAGACTGGGAGGAAGGAGTCACAGCAGACACTGAGAGAGTGAGCCTAGCCTGAGGTAGTGCAACCCTGAGTCACACCTAGAGAAAGTACACATGTGGTGGTGCATCTGAACTAATCTTTATTGTACCGGTGTGGTGGCTGCCCCGCAGAGTGGAGCCTCATGTACGACAACTGTTATGAGAAAGTGGAGGATCCGCGTGGCGCGGAGAACGTAAAATGGCGGACAGAGGCTGATGGGGAGGGCACCCGTGGCGTGCAACCCACTGAAGAGCAGACTGTCGCTGAATTGTCCTTAACGAGTTTGCTCTGGAGCGGAGCAAAGGCCGTGGCTGCCCCGTTTTTATCCTGCCTGGGACAGCGAGGGGCCACCCTTGAAGAGTGTGAAGAAATTGTTATAATTGGGGGAGAACCCCGTGAGAGCGAACGAATGGACTTTTTGGGCGCAAAAACCAACCAAAATGGCGGTTCCCGCTTGCTAGGGAAACCGCATGGGCCAGGCGCGGGAAAAATGGCTGCTGCAGGACTTGCACAGAGCTGGCCGGGAATGGCGCGAACAGCAGAGCCCCGCCCTGATGGGGGGCATGGCGCGAAAGCTATGGCTGCGCCGGGATGGACAGTGACTAATTCAGCCCCTGTGCTGAGTCAACCGTTGAGTTTATGGGACCCTCCCCTGATTTCTACCAGGGGGAATGACTTTCAATTATGGCCTGTGGGGATGCACCCACTGGGCCCAGGGACTGATATCCAGACGGCGCCACTACAAAAAGTAGTTCCGGCCGTGGAGATGATTTGCAAGCAAAGGTACCTTGTGCAAAAAGCTGCTGCAAGGAGAAAGCGGGAACTAGCCGCGGGAAAAGACTCCAGCTCTGAAGAGGAGACTGGCGCGAAAACGCAAACCGCGCCCACCAGGACTGAGAGAGGTGCGGCCTTAATTAAGGGGCATGATATTCCCCTGTGGGACCCGCCCATTATTGCAACCCCTGGGGGCGGGTTCCAACTCTGTCAGAGAAGGGAGGAGCCGAAGCAGGGAGTGGCGGATCCAGCAACTTCCACCAGTCAGTTGCGAGGAACCACAGAGAAGGAGAGACCTGTACAGGAAGTGACTCCTGTACAAAGAATGGCCTGCTCCTCTACTGTGGGCACTATGGTCTCCACCCAGCCCTACTCAGTGCCCGGCGGGGTGCTGGTGGTGAGGGTGGCCAATACAGAGACGGTAGTCGGGCTCTGCCTACAATGCGGGCTGCCCGGAGGTACTGTGAATACGATGGCACGTTGCCCTCATTGCGGGACTTTGTATCTGTGGCCTATGCCCACGTTTGTCCCAATACAGCCTGCTGACCCCCCGGTGGATGTGACCCGGCGCTCTGCTGAGTCCCCGGGCGCGCTGTGGATGAACCGCGCGAGTCCCGGAGATAGGGGACTGGAGCCGGTCAAGTCGGCTGGGTCACTGGCCATTGAGGCGGCTGGATTAAACCCCGAGACAGGGGCAAAGAGACTTTCACCCCGCCCCGCGACCCCTAGGTCGGGGCGAGGGGACTACTCTGATGAGGACCTCCGTGAGCTGGCGGTAGCAAGAACGGAGCGGAAAAGACAGACGGGAAGAACGACGCCCCGTGGGGTGAGTGACCGGACGTCCCCCGCAGATAGGCGATCCGACCGACGGAGTCCCGCCATCCCAGGACCTGGCGGAGATGGGAGAGAGACGCCTACACCCCTGCGGATGGGTAAGCCAAAAAGCCCTATCTCTTACCTGGTCACAACAGACGGCGAAGCGCTGGAAGGGCCGCGCCAGGCCCAACGCGCACGTGGAGGGACGGCATCACTTCCGGTGGCGACGGCGGAGCAACCGGATGTCGTCGTGGAAGAAGAGATCCCGCATGGGGGTCCAACGCGAGATGGCGACGCTTCCGGTTCCGGGGAGGACGTCACTTCCGGTGGCGACGGCGGAACCCAGGAAGGGGAAGCAGCGACGCTTCGGCGATTGGGGGAAGGTCCCCGACCGCTCGTATTGCCCAGAAAATGGAGAGACGGTATCAGGACTGAGGAGGGTGAGACATCATCCTTGGACCAGTCTACGGACAGCCAGGAGCGGGTCGTAACCCCGTGGGATCCCGCCCCATGCCCCTATACCCAACCCCATGCCCTAGCTAATGTACCTACCCCTATCACACGGTCACCGGGTTCACCGCCCAGCTTGGAACTTGTGGACATACCTTTGGGGGGGGAGGAAAAACGGACTGGGGAGAGGCAGCTCAGTGGAGCTACGGAAGGCGATTCACGGGGAGGAGGAGAATTGAGGGTGGCGCATACAGTACCCCAACTGGCAGTAAAGGCTCCGGGGTCATCAAGGTGGTCCAAACCGCGATCCACAAGGTCGTCAGGGGTATTTTCATTTGATGACGATCGGGAACCAGGGCCTAATCCCTTTAAGGAGACCCGGTGGTGGGCTCCACTATTTGAGGGGTACTCCGCATGGATGGACCGTACTCGGTTCCTCATCCGGCGGGAGGACGTGGTAGATTTCTGGTGGAGAGAGGGAGAGTTTACACCAGAGCAGAGGGACAGGGAGCTACAGAAGAGGTGGTTCCAGCTGGAGCGTAGAGACATAGCGCCCATGGGCCCAGACACACTGTCAGACCCAGTGGATCCTGATGAGCCCCTATCATGGGTGTTACCTGGGAGGGCAGGTAATGCGGATCTGACCAGGGTCAGTAGGGCGGAGAGGGCTATAATAGTCAAATATAAAAAATCCCATGGGTTGGAGTATCCCTATGTTCCGGAGCCCCTGATGGATGAAATTGAGGACAATAGGGAATCGTGGCTCCAAGAAACTATAGAGCTGTACTTAACCAATAGGGGGAGCGACATAGTAGGTAAAAAGGCGGAAGAAAGAATAGACACCCTGATGCGAGTGTGGAGCATAGGGAGAAATGTTCACAAACATAGAGTGACCTATGTGCCAGAGAGAGGGTCACCTAGGCATTACTATGTTACGGTCCTGGATATGGGTAACCGGGAAGTGAGGAAACCTGACCCAGATCACTATTTTTAGGGGGTACTGACGCATCCTGCGGGTCTGTGGCTGCTGGTCGGGGCGGGCTTGGCGGATGACTGTATTCATATGTACTGAGGTCATGTTTACAATATGCTGAAAATTTGTATGGATGTTAACCTAATTATGTTTTGTGTTACAGTGCTTCCTGGAAAGAGGTATACAAATTTAGGTCCCAGCGAGGACGATGGGATTCACCAGGGGGAGAATGTAGCGGTCATGTAAAATGCCTACAGTCATCTCTCCTGCTGGCAGTAAGGCCTGGTAAGTGTGGGCATGCCAGCAGTAATCATGGAGGTTTTCCCTCACACCCTGGTGGGGTGCTCTGTGTATGGCTGGGACTGGTCACATGCTCTGACTCCATGGTTAGTGATGTCAGAGATGTGTCAGCCTCAGAACCTTACATAAGGCACAGCACTGTGTTCTAAAGTTAGTTCTGATGTGGAGTTGCAAAGTGGTTGGTTGCTGAGTGTTGCTGGAAAGCTCTTGTCAGAGCTGAGGAGGAGCTCTGGCAGTTATGTTATAGTAACTCCATGGGAGGCTGTGTCCAGGGACCTGGCACAGGACAGTGATTCCTGCGGGAATAGTGAATCCCTGATCTGGGTGACAAACCTAACCAAAGGGAGCACTGGTGAGATGAGCGGCTGAAGATACTCCTTGTGGGGGGGCAGTTGCCCTGCCGTGTCAATAAAGATGAGTTCAGCCAGAAACCCTCTCGTGTATCTATCTGGGATGAGTGTACAGAGAGGAGCACCACGGAGGAGTTCCTCGCCAGGACCATCCCCATGCGGACGCAGGGACCCTGGTGAGGTGGAGGCGCTGCACTGTAACTAGGTGAGACTCAGCACACTACCTCAGGCCTGTCTGACGGGTTCTCCCCACACACCATCATGCGGGAGACTCAGGAGTCCTGTAGCCAGCAGGTGCACCATATGACATATCCACACTGTAATGGGGTCCGGTTAGACCACAGGGGCCAATGTGAGATTGGGTGGGTCAGACCGGGCCAGAAACACCGTTACAAGTGCAACTAGTGGAGGATTCTTTTTGGATCTTCTTTTGACCCACCCTGTATTCTATATACCTATCCTCATGCACCATGTCATGTAAAACGAAAGTACAGAAATAGAATTTAAGGACGAGCGGTTTATTTTCTATAATACAAACGTGTAAGTATCATGTAATATGCCCTGCACTTGACATACACACGCTGTAAGGTATCCCTATCATAAAATATGGTGTACAAAGAGCTCCTGTGTGGTTAGCTAAATAAATGTTACACACTAGTGTTAGATCATCATATTGTTTCATTATATTTTAAATTGTATGTACTTTATGTTTTGTTGTCTTTACCCTCATATTGCACTGTGCTGCGGAATATGTGGGCACCGTAAAAGATAATAATAATAATATTAATACATGTCCGCTACAAAAGGTGTGGCCAACTCCAGTCCCCAAGGGCCACCAACACATCAGGTTTTCAGAATATCCCTGCTTCAGCACAGGTGGCTCTGTGTTCGACTGCACCACCTGTGCTGTAGCAAGGAGATCCAGAAAACCTGACCTGTTGTTGGCCCTTGAGGACTGGAGTTGGCCAACCCTGCCCTACAACATTACAAAGGACATAAAGAAGTGGTTCTCCTTACAATGCTAATTATTTGCTTGTAAATATGCTATGAAAAGGCTAATCCTTCTAAATTAGCATATTGTTAAAATGGTTGTGATATGTATAAATAATTATTAGTTGTGTGTACTGTACGATACATTTATTTAATCCCTATAATACCTTCATAACCAGTGATAATACCAAATGCATTTCAGCACTGAGGTTGAGTGTACTTAATAATGACCTCAAAAGTAAATGAAATGAGGGCGCAAAAAGTAAGGAGAACACAATCTTCATAGTATAAAAATAAAAACAACAATAGTAACATGTACTGGGACATACAAATGTATCAAATCAATGTGGCAGTAAAAGAATAATGAAACAGGATAATTGCCTGTGATAAAATAGGTTAAAGAAAAAATGGGCACTGCAGTTGCTGGAAAATGAGGCTGGTCATAGGTATAATTTTAAATGACTTTAATTGGCATAACAGCCAAGATAAAAACGGCACAAGAATCCCCTGACGCGTTTCCCACCTCTTAGGGCGCTTTATCAAAGCGCTCCCTGAAGTGATGTCAGGGGATGCTGGCCCGGCTGTGACAGCTTCCTGTTCTCAGTGAAGGGAAATCCAAGGTCTACAACAGCTGGTCTCTGTTTGCTGACAGAGCTCCATGTGCTCACGGGATATCTCTGAGCAGCGCTGGAGTACTGTACACAGCCTGGACAGCGGACAGCGTTGGAACGTGGAGTGTTCAGCCAGCACGAGCCAGTATCCCCGTGAGTACATGGAGCTTTGTCAGCAAACAGAGACCAGCTGCTGCAGACCTTGGATTTCCCTTCACTAACAACAGTACGCTGTCACGGCCGGACCAGCATCCCCTGACGTCACTTCTGGGAGCGCTAGATGCAGAGGGAAACGCCAGCCCTACCAGGAGAAAGAACCCCCTGAGGCTACCACCCAGAGGGCCAGCGCTCTGACGCGGGCACAACACGGTCAGGACACAGTGAAGAGGCTTCCTGACGTGGCCCCAGCAGCAGCTATCTCAGCTATCACAGGCAATTATCCTGTTTCATTATTATTTTACTGCAACACTGATTTTATACATTTGTGTGTCCCAGTGCATGGTACTACTGCTGCTTTTATTTTTATACTATAAAGGTTGTGTTCTCCTTACTTTTTGCGCTCTCATTTCTTTTACTTTTGAGGTTCTCTGCAGAGGACAGGTTATCCTACACAGGGGCAGCAATTTACAACCTTGACACCCATTTATGGACTTTGTATGGACTTTTTTGGTTTTGGCAATTGCCATCACTTCATATTGACTCAGTCTTTTGGCAAGGTGCTACTTAATTCACTTTTTGAATTTCTGCAGTCAATCGTTGCCTTTTGACTACATCTATCTAACAGTTGTTATTATTAATTATCTGTGCAACCTGTTGTTGATCTAGTGTTTACTGCGACGAGGGATATACCACATGCACCTGTGGTATATTCACTGCTTCTAGCAGATTAGGGTTAATCGCATCACTTACCCTCCACCTCATTTGTAGGAGCTTCAGGTACATACCATACACTGGCATTGCAACTTAGCACACTTTTTTTCTTTTTGCTGTACTTCATAATTAGTCCTACCTGTCTATATACTATAAAAAAAAAATTGTGACGTCTCACAAAAATGCTGTCATGTTACTTTTTTTAAATGATTTAACCCACCTAGTAATTCAGAACATTATATTTTAGCATCAGAACAATGTCACTATGATACTAGGTATAAATATTGATAATTAGACATTTTACTAAAACTTTTTTTTTTTCCATAGGTGATTTTCAGCTTCTTTCATATGAAATTCCAGAAGGAAGCAACATAACAATGAATGTTGTGGAGCAAACCAAAGGAGCACCGAGCATGAATACCTTTACATTAATTTGGGATGGGATATACTCCAAACCACTGGCGGTAGAATCATCTGATGTGGAGGTCTGTTGTAATAATTATAATTTGTTGCAGTGTAAACGAGGTTCAAATCAGCTCCTTGTATCCTCCAAGTCAGATTATCTCGCTGTGACTCAGGATTTACCATTTAGATTGTGAACTTCTAGCAGGGAATCGTTGTGCCTGCAGGATTCTCTATACCTCTGCGCATATCGTAAGGTCCTTATAAGCAGTACATAAAAAGATTCTTATTAAATTATCCAACAAAAGACAGAAAAGCCCAATGCTACATCCAATGTGACAAAAATACACAGTGAACTACTTATATATTCTCTTGAATAAGGGTCATTTAGTTAAACCCTTTGGCCAAAGCGTTATAAGCCTGCAAGCCACATCAAGGCATGACCAGTAAGCAGGTCCTAACACTACCTAAGCAAATTCTCATTTACCTCTACTGGAGGGAGAATGGCCACAATGGACCTGTACTGTACAAGAACATGAAAAAGCCTTGCTACTTAAAAAGGGGTGGGGTGAGCTTAAACCCTGGGAGGAGGGACCACTAACCTCCAAACAACTGATACCAGTTGAAAATCAAATTACTAAACACAACCCCAGTAAGCTCTGAACCCCAAAACCCACCACATCATACATGTGTGTGTATATATGTATATACATATATTATATATGTATATATATGTATTAGTGTCAAAAGGAGTGCTACTGAGTGTGCCAAATGTATACAACATGTTCTTGTGCAGTACAGGTCCATTGTGGCCATTCACAGTTAATACTATTCCTGTGTAGTACTGGCAATAAACATTGTACAAAATAGAATGTGTCGCCACAATAAAACTCTGAAGAGCTTAAAATGTAATTTGGGGCCATATAATCAGGGAAATAAACCAGTGATTTCAAAGATGTACCATTTAATACGTTTAGCCCCTATCCCCCATGTCTGGGGAGGAACTGCCAGTACTGCTATTACCTGTTGGCTACCAGGAGGCCCGAGCCTCCCCCACTGTGAGCCTGGGGTGATATCTCATGCGCCTCCACCTGCAAGAGCTCCCAACGTTGTGGGATAAGCCCCTCACAGGAACAATACCAATAATAAACACACACACAGGGTATATGACAACTGGTTTTACTGGACTCAAGGCAATTAACCTGTACCTCACAGTATATAGTCCCACGCACCCAACCCCAATACACCATTGAAGTGTCCCCAAAGTGCATAGGGTGCTTGGCACCAATACACAGATGTACTTTTCCCCCAATGTCAGGGCCCACCCAAAAGTGTACGAGATAGCACTATCCCGTGGAATGTTGGTGCCCTTGTGGAGATACCTGCCCGGGGCTCCAGCACCCTGGTACTGCAGATTTGCAAATAGGGATCCGCTGATCCAGCGACGTCTTCATCCGCGATGGTGTCCACCTCTGGATTGGATGGTCTCCGTTAGGAGGGTCCCACCTGTAAGAGTCACTGTACGTAGGTGGCCTGGTCCCAGACCACAGGCCGCAATCACAGCGTGCATCTCACCGGTGCTGTACACTGACTATAGGCAGCTACTGGAGAAATGTCCCTAGCTATGGGCTTTCCCTGTAGCAACCACAATCTGGTGTGAGTGGGGCCTATCTGGGGCTTAAAAGGGAGATTTGGTCTAGTCCAGGGGAGCACTGCTCTCTGAACACTACCTGCTCCGTTGAAGTCCCTCTTCCAACTCAAGCGTGCGGTCTGAGCGCGCTAAAGGTATTAATCTCCTACAGCCGAGATTCTCCTAGCCCTAATGGCTGCCTGGCAACATGTGTCTCTATTCCCAGAGGCTCATGGGAGTTCCCCTGCGGAGCTATGGGTGTAATGGCCACCGCTTGCAAGGCCTCCTGCGCATGCGCGAGGTGTACCAAGATGCCCTCCGCAACTCTGGGTATCCTGTGTGCATGCGCAAGCTGCTACTGTGCATGCACGGCATATGGCAAGATGGCGGTGCCCTTGGCGGAACGCCGGCAACCCACTCCGCCTGCTCACAAGCTCCCTGCAGCGTCCCCCTCGCGCAGCCCGTAGATAAGAGGGGGACCTGGCTACATACGGTACCCCCACCCCAGATCCATCAAACTTCCATACAGATTAACACACGTGCACAGGCATTAACTCCCTTTCAAATCAATGAGCATTAACCCCCGTGTGGGTGCTTTAACATGCAATGGAGCTTGATGAATGTGAGGAAAATAATTACCATGTTACCATGTTTTAATCTTCCATGCTAATCATTCATGCACACCCAAGATTACTCTGCTTATAAGTATCTATATCTGGAAGGATTAGAAACTCAAAGTTAGCATTAAAAATGTCCCTTGAGTTTATGACCGATTTATTATAAACTGTTAGTACCTAACATAGGTCACACCCTAGGGACTCCTAGTTTTTGTAAAGTTTGTATGAAGTTGGTACAGCATAATGTTCACATTATGATACAATGAACCATAAAATAATTATATTCTATTTTTGTCACAATAATGTATAACTTATTTGCTACTTAATACATATTAACCATAAAATACAGTTAATGGTTTCTCCTACACTTTTTTTCACAATGTAATGATTTATTATGATAAATAGCTTATAACAATCGTGTTTTTTATTAATGTACTCATTTTTATCCCAGGTGAAAAGTGCTATTGAAGAAATGGTTAGTTCTCTGTGCCCGGATGCATTTGTCAAGCAAACAGAAAGTTCAGCCATCAAGTTCTTTAGAAACTATGAAACAGATTTGACTCCGGTATGAAAAAATACTGCAAACAAGTAATTTATCTTGTGCTGATTTAGTGTTCAGCATTTTATATGTCTATGCTTATTTTCTTTTGAAGTTAAGATATAAAATTTTTAGTCCATTAATGAATAATCTAAAATGTAAATGCTTTGGTATTAAAACGTAGTTAAACGTTTGAGTAGCCGTATATGTCTTGTAGAACTGTAGATTTCTTGTAGGTTGTGCTACCTTTTAATAGACCAATTTGAGATTTATACAATCGATTAAATTATAGTGTACATATATTTGGCATTTCACAGGTCCTCCCAATTCATAGTATTTATACATTACAAAATGTAAACATGATGTCTTTAGAAAATATATATCCGGCTTTGTTTTTTTTTACCATATAAACATGACAGGCTAAGATGAGAAATAATTTACCTTTACATCTCCTTTGTTTAAATGAATTGAAGAAACAACTAACGACAATATAATCTGACTTTCATACAGTGAATGGCTACGGCTAAAACAGCTACATGCAGTCATGCTCTTCACAAGCCACTGGAGGATCGAGCATGTCAAAACAGTCTAGATTCTCCATTTGTATACTAGAGGGCGGTGCTAACTTTGCATGCTCCTCGTGTAGCCCTCTTTCCCTCTAGTGTGAAGGGTCTACTGGTGCTGGCGGAACCTGTCAGCTCACAGGAATCTGAGCCTCCGCTACTGGGAGCCTGGGGAGTATAACAAATATACTGGTGGCAGCGCCTCCACCTGCACGGGATCCCAATTGGATGGGATAACCCCGATCAGGAACTATTAATAACAGTCCACAGATTATAAGAATAACAATAATAACCTTTTCTGTGAGCAATAACCATAAACCACATGCAGGCAATAGAAATACCAATGGTTACAGCTATACCTCGCCGCGCAGGGCGTTGTCTCACCACCGTGTACCCCCACACCGTGTCCACAGTACCAGAGGTGTCCCTTGGTCACTTCACCCAATAAGTGTCCCCAAAAGATGCCCACCCCTCTGGGCGTGATCAGCGCCTTACTATACCGGTGTTGGTGCACATTTGGTGAATGGTAGCTGTCGGGTGTGTCCACACCCGGGCATGCTAATGAAGGGAAGTAGGGGATCCGCGATCCAAAGATATCCTCCGCTAGATGGAATGACTCCCTCTGGAATGACCGCAGCAACGATGGTCACTCCCCTCTTGCAGTCTGGTCCCAGACTGCAGTAGCGATAGTTCAATGCAGCAGCTGTTGCCCTAAGCTGGCTAACCACTAAAAGGACAGGATCCCTAACTGAAAGGGCCTTCCCTAAAGCAGCCACAATCTTAGAGTGAGTTGGGGCCTAACTGGGGCCTTGGGGATCTCTGGCCTAGCTGTGTCCCAGCTCCAACTGCCAGCAAGCCCTCAGAGCACCAACTGTAACAACTGACTCAGCAGGGATTCCTAACAATCCATTGGCCAGGCCTAGTCACCTGACTCCGCAGCCCTGTGGCCTTCTGGGGGCTGTAGTCCCTGCAGAACCCTTTTATCATTGGCGCCGTGTGCGCTAACTGTAATGGCCACTGCAATGCTCCCTGCGCATGCGCGAACCTTGTAATGGCCACTCTCGGTAGCCACCGCGCATGCGTGCACATATCTAACATGGCGGCGCCTTGAGCGCTCTCTTCTTGGGAGATCCGGCGATGCTCTAGCCCAGCGTGATGGCCCCCGCAGCAACCCCCCTTCTCGCAAGCTGCAGCGGAGCTAAAAGCCAAACCAGGGAACCCAGGCCACACTCGCATCTCAATACAGTGATAGTGCCAGATCGTTAAATCATTCACTTCCCACACCGTTCCTCTTCTGCTGCTCCACTTTGAAGATCCCTGCACAATGTCCTTTAGAAACAATTCAAAATACTAATAATTGCTTACAAAGCTCTTCAGAACAGTGCCACATCTCTGACCCTGTGTATACATAGACCCCCATGTGTTCACTCTGCTCCGCACAGGACCTACTCCTCTTCTTCCCTCTCATGTCTTCCTTCCTCTTATTCTCACCTCCAAAACTTCTTCCATGCTGAGCTCCACCTCTGAAACTCACTACGCTGTGCCGTCAGGCTACCATAATCTTCAAACATTTAAACGTTTACGAAAAACTAATTTCTTCAAATAGGCCAATCCCACACGCTCCTGATATTCTCTTTGCAATTAATAAAACAAATAGCTCACATGATCCACCCTCAGAACACAAGTCCCGCACTGATTCATGTCTTTACCCCTTTCCACTTAGATTTTACACCCGTTGGAGAAGGGACCTCCTTGTCTGTTGTGTAATAGTGTGTAAATTGACGTTAATCTGATTTTTTCAGAGTTTTTTTTAATTGTCTTTCACCCCCATTGTACTGTACTGCCTGACATGTTAGCACATTATAAATAAATGATAAGAATAATCTTGCTTTGTGAAGAGCTCCACTTTCTCAGTTCTATTAGGTAAATACTGTAAATACGAGTGGCTGGAGGTTCTTTACTTTTGGCTACCTAATCACATTGAGGGCTAGTGTTTTTCTCCCTTTTCCATTCTTATACTTAGAAATTACATGGTACAGCTGAAGGGTGGGGGTGTAACCTGAGGTCAATGCAATCAATACCTAATAAGGATTGACCCTGTGGAGATTTGCTATAAGTTCTCCTTAAAATGTTTGTCCTTAAGCTTATGCCTGCTGTATAACACAGCTTTTAGACAATGCACGCGTCAAATAAGAGCTTGGCCAGAAAACCTACTCACAAACACCTCTTTCGGCCTTTGGGGTCTCATCAGTGGAAGTGCATGGGTTTTTTTTCTCTCCATGAAAGCAAATGGGGACAAATCCCCCGGGGTGCTACAAAAACTCCTCCATGTAGTGTGATCAGGGTGGCTGTCATAAACGCTCAATAGAGTGGAATGGATAGTAGATATTCCATGAGTAACTGTGTTGTGGCACACTTTGACAAAGTGCCTTCCGACATGAAACGCGTCAGAGGAGCGTGCTGTCTGTACATACTTTAGGCATCATGCCTGATTAAATAATTTTTTGCATTTTAACCTGCCTCTAGTCCGGTTTGATTTTTGCGGTGCTTGCCCCTTCTCTTTAACCTTTTTTCTCTCCATGACCAGCTTTACAAAGCATGGCTTTACAATGCAAGGCCGTAACCAACCTCACACGGATGAGACCCAAAAGAAAATGACTTTATCATAGTTATTTTCATTCTCCTCCCTAACATGTGTAACAGGTGTTCCCCCACCCTCTGGGAGATTTCACTGTTACCTGTACTCTTGTTGTACTGTACCTGTGAGGCTTACAGGATTGCTGAGTGTTCGCCAATGGAAGTGGGGAAAGACAGGACAGGCTTTTGGATATAGAGCTCTCATCTCGGTCTGGGTGCAGTGCCTCTATTCACAGCAGGCCCCATCAGTGCTGGGTGCAGTCCCTGCAGGAAAACCATCTTGCACTCCCCATTATATACTCCTGCCTATGACTACAGATTAAAAGCAGCAACTGATCTTTATTAAGTACAGCCATACACATCAACAATGGCTTTTCTTCTGATCCCTGGACTATACCCCCAGGATTTGAGGCCCCAAAGGTCTATCCCAGACTCCCATGCTCCCTGGTGGAGTATGAGGTAGTTGTTCCCACTCCCCTGCGGGAGGGATCTCTCTCTTCCCTGAGGAAAGATAACTCCCTAAATTTGGATCTGCAGCCCCTGATAGGGCAGTACCCAGGCCTTAGGCCCACCCCCACCTGTCACTCAAGGGAGTTGTTTACTGCTGCAGCAGCAAGGGCATAGATTTAAACCTAACACTGCCTGTGCTGGTACCAGGGCTTATATGTTAGGTAGAGGATTAGTAGCCATATAGTTACATGGCTACACAAGTAAAATAGCAAAATAGAATAATGTTTTTTTACCTTTTTAACTCTTTGGGTGATCCATGACAGAGCATGTCGTTGATGCTTTGCTCATTTAGTGGAGATTGTGATCTCAGCTCTTACTGAGCTAAGATCGCAGTCAGAATGGAGGAGGACCTCTTCTTCTGTTCCCAATGTAAGGGGTGATCACTAACCAAGCAATGACATGGCCCGAAGCTGTGCCACAGGCTTTCCAGCACACAGTGTTAAACTAGCCCTATTATTCACAGCATTCTCTGTAATAAAGTCAGGCAGTCATTGCATGAGGTGCTTTGAATTGTTCAAAAATGTTTTGCAGGTAAACTTGAATAAGAAACCTATTAGGTTTGAAAAGCTCTGTACCCACAATTGTATCTATGTTGAACTCTCATGTTTGTCCAAAATGCATCACAGTTGACTATGAATCTGCATTGTATGTTCACTGAAATTGTTGCTCTTTATTACAATTATTTTTGGTTCTGTACCTGTAGGTGTGCAGCACCGGGGGTGTTAGGACATCTGAGACAGTAGCTTTTTGTGGTCGTTATTCTCTGAAGAATCCCTTAATTTTGTTTGAAAAGGGGAATCCTAAACCAAACCAAAAATACTATGGAGCTATTTCATTGACTTACCATAGCCAGGTAAGACGTATAACTTCCTAAGAATCTGTTTCAAATGTAATTTGTTAAATATGCTATTAGAACTAATTTGTCCAAAGCCTAAATACTATTTTTAGTCTGTAGCATTATTGATTCTAAAATATTCTGCACAGAACATTTGTCTCCTAGGACTAGTGTGGCAATATATAGTAGGATGGGGAGTCCTCCTACCACGTAAAAGATAGGCTACTACTGTTAGTTAAATAAATCAGTCATAATTAAAAAATGTGTTTGCTAAAATGAATTGAAACTACATATTAAATATATGTACTATATTATAAACTAGCATTATTCCGCTCTACAACTTAATACCATCCCAATTGTTGTATTACAGTTGCAGAATTAATAGTGTGATAAAACATCTATTAAAAGTTGTAAGGATGATGACAATGACATTTTAAGGATGCAGGAAAATGAAATAAATTTAGTAAATGTAGTAAATATGGCTGAATGACTATAGAAAGTCACCTAGAGCTGAGACATCTATGGTGGGTTGGTTGCAGTGTTAAATAAGAGCTTTTATTCATATGTATATAATTGGTGAAACCATTTAGATAATAAGCTATACTTTCTAACTTCCATGCATGTTATTTTTTACTTTCGTATTTAGTTGTGCTTTGCATATAAAGGATACCTGGCAAATCAGATTGGCCTAGAGTTCAAATATCAAAGCAGTACCGGTGATCGTAATGTGACCTCTCAGTTCTCCTATAACTTCATCAAGGGAGACAGGTAAGTGAAATGTTCATGTCTTTCAAGTGTGGCATCCCACACTAACTCATCAAATGTTATGTTTCTCTGGACTTCTTTTTTGCTTCCCTTTGACATGTATACACTTCAAGGGCCAAAATACAATTCAACACTATGAATTTATAGTCCTAAGAATCCAAAGTTAGTGTATTCTGTTTAAAGAGAAATCCTCTACCAAAAACAGACGTTATGCAGTAAAGCTATAATTTAGCTAATTACTTTGGCTAATTATCCAGAATCATGTAGGTTGTCATATTCTTAATTGGACCAGCATGAGAGTTGCTCAAATAACTTGTTGAAAGCCTGGTACGCTGTAATTTCACCTACGAAGAACTCTACGTGGGTCCACTAAAAAGTATCACAACTTAAAACAAATGTACACTCCTCCAGAACAGAGGCGTATGGTTAGAGGAGCAATAATATTTCATGGATTCTGCCAAATAATGAAACATTTGCCATTTATCAATTTAAAAAAAAACACATTTATTTTAGGGAAGGGCTGATAGAGTGTAAAATGCAAGATTGAAGGGATTTCCAGAAAAGAGGCAAGATGTAGGACAAAGGCTTGTGTCTGATGGGTGGTAGACTCAACTGAGCTAAATAACGAGAAGAGAAGTGTGACCCACCAAGAAGAGATAATCGACTCACAATATACTGAATATGGGCAATGTTGGAAATGTTACCATTTATTATGCACGTATTGTATTGTATGTCTTTATTTATATATAGCGCCATAATGTACATAGCGCTTCACAGTAGTAATACAAGTGGCAATCGTATAAATAACAAATAATATAAATAACAGGTCATGGGAATAAGTGCTTCAGACATTAAAGGAACATTAAGGAAGAGGAGTCCCTGCTCCGAGGAGCTTACAATCTAATTGGTAGTAGGGGAACGTATAGAGACAGTAGGAGAGAATTCTGGTAAGTGCGTCTGCAGGGGGCCCAGCTTTATGTATTATGTGTCCAGGATTATCCACAGTGCTATTCATATGCTTCTTTAAGCAAATGTGTCTTAAGGTGGGTCTTACAGGTGGATAGAGAGGGTGCTAGTCGGGTATTGAGGGGAAGGGCATTCCAGAGGTGCGGGGCAGTCAGTGAGAAAGGTTTAAGGTGGGAGAGGGCTTTTGATACAAAGGGGGTAGAAAGAAGACATCCTTGAGAAGAACGCAAGAGTCGGGATGGTGCATAACGAGAAATTAGGGCTGAGATGTAAGGAGGGACAGAAGAGTGTAAAGTTTAAAAGTTGAGGAGGAGAATCGAGTGTGAGATGTGGGATTTGATAGGAAGCCAGGAGAGGGATTTCAGGAGTTGAAACACGGAGACAGATGTAGGAAAGAGTAGAGTGATTCGGGCAGCAGCGTTTAAGATAGATTGTAGGGGAGACAGGTGAGAGGCAGGAAGGCCGGACAGCATGAGGTTGCAGTAATCGAGACGGGAGAGAATGAGGGCCTGAGTCAGAGTTTTAGCAGTCGAGTAACAGAGGAAAGGGCGTTTCTTTGTGATATTGCGGACTAAAAAGCGACAAGTTTTAGAAACGTTTTGAATGTGAGAGGAGAATGTGAGAGAGGAATCGAGTGTGACCCCTAGGCAGCGTGCTTGGGCTACTGGGTGAATGATCGTATTTCCAACAGTAATGTGGAAGGAGGTAGTAGGGCCAGGTTTGGGAGGCAGTATAAGGAGCTCTGTTTTTGCCATGTTAAGTTTAAGTCGGCAGATGGCCATCCAGGATGATATTCCAGAAAGACATTCCGAAACTTTGGTCTGTACAGCAGGTGTAAGGTCAGGGGTTGAAAGGTAAATTTGTGTGTCGTCAGCATAGAGGTGATATTTAAACCCAAAAGATGTGATTAGGTCACCTAGAGAGAGTGTGTAAAGAGAAAAGAGAAGGGGTCCCAGGACAGAGCTCTGGGGTACCCCCACAGAGAGATTGATAGAGGAGGAGGTGTTAGCAAAAGAGATACTGAAAGTACGATGGGAGAGGTAAGAGGAGATCCAGGATAGAGCTTTGTTCAGAATACCAAGAGTATGGAGAATGTGAAAGAGAAGAGGGTGGTCCACTGTGTCAAATGCTGCAGAGAGGTCGAGTAATATGAGCAGAGTATAACGACCTCTGTCTTTGGCAGCATGGAGGTCGTCAGTTATTTTAGTGAGGGCTGTTTCAGTAGAGTAAGCAGTGCGGAAACCAGATTATAGAGGGTCTAGAAGAGAATAGGTGTTGAGAAAGTGTAGCAATCGAGAGAATACAAGGCGTTCAAGGAGTTTGGAAGCAAAAGGCAGGAGGGAGACAGGTCGATAGTTAGGACAGGTAGGGTCAAGCTTGCTGTTTTTGAGTAATGGTATAACGGTTGCATGCTTGAAGGAGGATGGAAAAGTACCAGAGTAGAGGGAAGAGTTAAAAATCTGTGTGAGCATAGGGATTATAGAAGGAGCAAGAGGTTTTAGGAGATGGGAGGGAATGGGATCAAGCGGGCAGGTGGTAGAGGGAGAAGAGGAGATCAGCAGTGACACATCCTCCTCCTAGATAGCGGAAAAAAAGTCAAGAAAGGCAGGAGGAGAGTGTGGGATGGGAGGAGGCAACAGATGGGATGTTCTGATGTATGGAGTCCACCTTTTCCTTAAAAAAGTCATCGAAGTCCTGAGGTGAGATGCAGAAAGAAGAGGAGGTAGCCTTGAGGAGGGTGGTCTGAGTAGAGAGTCAAAGACAGAAAAGAGTCGGCGTGGGTTAGACTTGTGTGTGTTGATTAGTGATGAAAAGTAGGTTTGTTTAGCTGAAGAGAGGGCAGAGTTGAAACAGGACAGCATAAAGTTGTAGTGAAGGAAGTCTGCGAGCGTATGAGATTTCCTCCAGAGGCGTTCAGAGGAGCGAGTGGAGGAACGCAGCATGCATGTGTGGGAGTTTAGCCAGGGAATGGGGTTAGAAGGGCGAGGACGGCAGAGAGAAAGCGGGGCATGTAGATCAAGAGAGGAGGATGAGGCAGAGTTGTAGTTCCTGAACAGGTTGTCAGGGTCTGAAGCAGAACTGAGAGAGGAGAGGGAGGAGCGTAAAGTGGAATCAAAAGCTGGTAGGTTAATAAAGCGCAGGTTTCTGCAAAAATGAGGGCTAGATGGAGAGGGGGAGAAGCGAGAGGGAGAAAATGAGATGAGGTGATGGTCAGAGAGAGGAAAAGGAGAAATGGAGAAATCGTGAGAGAAAAGTTTTTAGTGAAAATTAGGTCTAGATAGTGGCCATCCTTGTGGGTACTGGCTGCAGTCCACTGTTGAAGGCCAAAAGAAGAGGTTAGAGAGAGAAAGCGGGAGGCCCAAGGGAGAGAGGGGTAATCAATATGGCAGTTGAAGTCCTCAAGGAGAAGAACAGGGGAGTCTGAGGAGAGAAAGAAAGAGAACCAGGATTCAAAGTGAGAGAGAAAGGCAGAAGGGGGATAAGTAGAGGTAAGTGGGCGATAGATGACTGCCACGTGGACAGGGAGAGGAGAGAAGATCTGGACTGTGTGAACCTCAAAGTAGGGAAAAGCAAGAGAGGGGGGAATAGGAAGGGTTCGGTAATGGCAGAGAGAGGCGAGCAGGAGCCCCAAGCCTCCACCCCTGCCATCAGGGCACGGAGTGTGGGAGATGGAAAGGCCACCATAGGAGAGGGCAGCCTCCAGAGCAGAATCAGACTGAGTGAGCCAGGTCTCAGTTATAGCAAATAGGAGCAGAGAGTGAGAGAAAGAAGTCATGCACAGAGAGGAACTTGTTGGAAAGGGAGCAAGCATTCCAAAGGGCACAGGAGAAAGGGAGAAAGGGAGAGAGGAGGGAGGGTTGCAGGGGGTGGATATGAGGTTGGAGGGGTTGACACCAGAAGAAGTAGAGGTTGCAATTGGCAGGCGAGGACGAGAGCATCCCCAGAAGCAAGGAGAGAAGCATGGATAGAAAGACAATGTGTGAGGAGGATTTGTATGGGTGTGTTTTAGTGCAGGGTGTATAGCTGTGGGGTGTCAGAGGGCGCAGGTTAGAAAGGAGTTCATGTGAAGGAAGGAGAGATGGAGATATATGAATAGAGTTACAGACATGATGAGGCTGGTGGAAAGAAGTACATAATTTGAGAAGAAGTGAAGTCACAGCAAATATAAAAAGTAAAGGTGGCATCACAGCGATCATTAACATGCTGAGATGTGCAGTCTGGGATGATATCCTCCTTTCCAGCGTAGATCAAATGCAGGAATCAGAACCTGTAGGTGTTGTCCACTTTTCCCCACTTCTTTTTGAACTTCCTTTTTAAACTTCATCTACCATTATACTTTAAACATGTCTACTTAAAACATGGCTGCACACTGCGAAGGCTGCTGTGTGTCTGCTTATATACTTTTAAAATGTCACCTGGCTGGCCCAAGCAACTTAATTAGCACATGTGAGGGACGTTAAGGCAGATGGTTTTTCAAAGATGATTTCTTATATTGTATTGTATGTCTTTATTTATATAGCGCCATTAGTGTACATAGCGCTTCACAGTAGTAATACATGTGGTAATCAAATAAATAACAGATAATATAAATAACAGATCATGGGAATAAGTGCTTTAGACATAAAAGTAACATTTCGGAAGAGGAGTCCCTGCCCCGAGGAGCTTACAGTCTAATTGGTAGGTAGGGAGAACGTACAGAGACAGTAGGAGGGAGTTCTGGTAAGTGCGTCTGCAGGGGGCCAAGCATTATGTATCGTGTTTAGAATATCCACAGTGCTATTCATATGCTTCTTTAAGCAAGTGTGTCTTAAGGTGGGTCTTAAAGGTGGATAGAGAGGGTGCTAGTCGGGTACTGAGGGGAAGGGCATTCCAGAGGTGTGGGGCAGTCAGTGAAAAAGGTTTAAGGCGGGAGAGGGCTTTAGATACAAAGGGGGTAGAAAGAAGACATCCTTGAGAAGAACGCAAGAGTCTGGATGGTGCATACCGAGAAATTAGGGATGAGATGTAAGGAGGGGCAGAAGAATGTAAAGCTTTAAAAGTGAGGAGAAGAATGGAGTGTGAGATGCGGGATTTGATCGGAAGCCAGGAGAGGGATTTCATGAGGGGAGATGCTGAGACAGATCTAGGAAAGAGTAGAGTGATTCTGGCAGCAGCATTTAGGATATATTGTAGGGGAGACAGGTGAGAGGCAGGAAGGCCGGACAGCAGGAGGTTACAGTAATCAAGACGGGAGAGAATGAGGGCCTGAGTCAGAGTTTTAGCAGTCGAACAACAGAGGAAAGGGCGTATCTTAGTTATATTGCGGAGGAAAAAGCGACAAGTTTTAGAAATGTTTTGAATGTGAGGGGCGAATGAGAGAGAGGAGTCGAACGTGACCCCTAGGCAGCGTGCTTGGGCTACTGGGTGAATGATTGTAGTTCCAACAGTAATGTGGAAGGAGGTAGTAGGGCCAGGTTTGGGAGGAAGTATGAGGAGCTCTGTTTTAGCCATGTTGAGTTTAAGGCGTCGGAGGGCCATCCAGGATGATATAGCAGAGAGACATTCAGAAACTTTGGTTTGTACAGCAGGCGTAAGGTCAGGTGTTGAAAAGTATATTTGTGTGTCGTCGGCATAGAGGTGATAATTAAACCCAAAAGATGTTATTAGGTCACCTAGAGAGAGTGTGTACAGAGAAAAGAGAAGAGGTCCCAGGACAGAGCCCTGGGGTACCCCCACAGAGAGATCAATAGAGGAGGAGGAGGTGTTAGCAGAAGAGACACTAAAAGTACGATGGGAGAGGTAGGATGAGATCCAGGATAGAGCTTTGTTCCGAATACCTAGAGTATGGAGAATGTGGAGGAGAAGAGGGTGGTCCACGGTGTCAAATGCTGCAGAGAGGTCGAGCAATATGAGCAGAGTGTAATGACCTCTGTCTTTGGCAGCATGGAGGTCGTCAGTTATTTTGGTGAGGGCTGTTTCGGTGGAGTGAGCAGTGCGGAAGCCAGATTGTAGAGGGTCTAGGAGAGAATAGGTGTTGAGAAAATGGAGCAAGTGAGAGAATACAAGACGTTCAAGTAGTTTAGAGGCAAAAGGCAGGAGGGAGACAGGTCGATAGTTAGAAAGACAGGTAGGGTCAAGCTTGCTGTTTTTGAGTAATGGTATGACTGTTGCATGTTTGAAGGAGGATGGAAAGGTTCCAGAGCAGAGGGAGGAGTTAAAAATGTGTGTAAGCGTAGGGATTATAGTAGGAGCTAGAGGTTTTAGGAGATGGGAGGGAATGGGGTCAAGAGGGCAAGTGGTAGAGGGAGAAGAGGAGATCAACAGCGACACATCCTCCTCTGAGACAGTGGAAAAAGACTCAAGGAAGGCAGGAGGAGAGTTAGGAAGAGGTGTAGGATGGGGGGAAGAAACAGAGGGGATGTTCTGCCGTATGGATTCCACCTTTTCCTTAAAATAGTCAGCAAAGTCCTGAGCGGAGATTGAGGAAGGAGAGGCAGCTGAGGGTGGTTTGAGTAGAGTATCAAAGACAGAGAACAGTCGGCGTGGGTTAGACTTGTGCATGTTGATTAGTGCAGAAAAGTAGGCTTGTTTAGCTTGCGAGAGGGCAGAGTTGAAACAGGATAGCATAAATTTGTAGTGAAGGAAGTCTGCGAGAGTGTGAGACTTCCTCCAGAGGCGTTCAGAGGAACGAGTGGAGGAACGCAGCATGCGCGTGTGGGAATTTAGCCAGGGTCTAGGGTTAGAAGGGCGAGGGCGGCAGAGAGAAAGCGGGGCATGTAGATCAAGAGACGAGGACAAGACAGAGTTGTACTTTCTGACCAGGTTGTCAGGGTCTGTAGCAGAGCTGAGAGAGGAGAGGGAGGAGTGTAAAGTGGACTCAAAGTCAGGTAAGTGAATAGAGCGCAGGTTTCTGCAGAACCGGGGTGTAGATGGAGGTGGAGAAGGGGAGAAGCGAGATAAAGAGAATGAGATGAGATGATGGTCAGAGAGGAAAAGGGGAAATGGAGAAATCAGAGAGAGAGAAGTTTTTAGTGAAAACCAGGTCTAAGTAGTGGCCATCCTTGTGGGTGCTGGCTGCAGTCCACTGTTGAAGGCCAAAAGAAGAGGTAAGAGAAAGAAAGCGGGAAGCCCAAGAGAGAGAGGGGTCATCAATGTGGCAATTGAAGTCCCCAAGGAGAAGAACAGGGGAGTCTGAGGAGAGAAAGAAAGAGAGCCAGGATTCAAAGTGAGAGAGAAAGGCAGAAGGGGGATGAGTAGAGGTAGGTGGGCGATAGATGACCGCCACATGAACAGGGAGAGGAGAGAAGATCTGGACAGTGTGAGCCTCAAAGGAGGGAAAAGCAAGAGAGGGGGGAATAGGAAGGGTTCGGTAACGGCAGACAGAGGAGAGCAGGAGCCCCACGCCTCCACCCCTGCCATCAGGGCGCGGAGTGTGGGAGAAGGAAAGGCCACCGTAGGAGAGGGAAGCTTCCAGAGCAGAGTCAGACTGAGTGAGCCAGGTCTCAGTTATAGCAAAGAGAAGCAGGGAGTGAGAGAGAAAGAAGTCATGTACAGAGAGGAACTTGTTAGAGAGGGAGCGAGCATTCCAAAGGGCACAGGAGAAAGGGAGAGAGGAGGGAGGGTGGCAGGGGATGGGTATGAGGTTGGAGGGGTTGACACCAGAAGGAGTAGAAGTTGCATGTGGGAGGCGAGGACGAGAGCAAGTTGAAATAAGACAGGGACCAGGATTGGGAGAGATATCCCCAGAAGCAAGGAGGAGAAGCATGGATAGAAAGAGGATGTGTGAGGAGGATTTGTAGGGGTGTTTTTTAGTGCAGGGGAAATAGCTGTGTGGTGTCAGAGGACGCAGGTAAGAAAGGAGTTCATGTGAACTGAGAAGTGGGGAAGGAAGGAGAGATGGAGATATATGAATAGAGTTTGAGACATACTGAGGCTGGTAAAAAGAAGTGCATAATTTGAGAAGAAGTGAAGTCACAGCAAATATAAATGGTAAAGGCAGCATCACAGCAGTAATGATGCAGTCTGGTATTGATGATATCCTCCTTTCCAGCGTAGTTCAAATGCAGGAATCAGGGCCAGATAGGGTGTCCACTTCTTCCTCACTTCTTTTGTCCTTCCTTTTAAACTTCAGTTGTTCAATAGTCATGCCACTTATAATGGGCTACTTGGATATGGGCTGCAAGCAGACTAGCTGTTCTTACTGGGTTTATATAGGCCTAAAAAGTCACCTGACAATTTTGTTCTGTCTGTTTAATTAGCACATCTGAGGCACATTCAAACAAATGGTTTTCTACACAGGGTGTTCCCTGCCTAGGTGGCAACACTTAATTTGATTAGGGGTAGACAGAAAACAGCATTCAGATATGGATTTTACCTAGCATTGGATCACTTGCATATACTAATACACACAGCAGAGGATTTAGAGATGGATTTTACCTAGCATTGGATCACTTGCATATACTATATAATACACACAGCAGAGGATTTAGAGATGGATTTTACCTAGCATTGGATCACTTGCATATACTATATAATACACACAGCAGAGGATTTAGAGATGGATTTTACCTAGCATTGGATCACTTGCATATACTATATAATACACACAGCAGAGGATTTAGAGATGGATTTTACCTAGCATTGGATCACTTGCATATACTATATAATACACACAGCAGATTTCTTATAGAATGCAGAGGCCACAGATTGGTGCACTTCAGGGAAATCATATATGCCATATATCATTGTTGAATCCTTATATTATTATACAATTTAAAACAGTTGTAATGAATATAACAATTGTTCTGTTTACATCTGCTCTTAGGGGCTGCCCTCCTCCTTATCAATCTTCGCAAAGCTATGCCAGTGTTTAAACAAATAACATGGGGTTTATTTAACAAAGTCTTCCAGCAGGACAGAAGGGGAAAATGCTGCACAAGATTCATGAAAGACAAAATTCCCATTTTCAATGTGATGGTTTTATTTTAAAAATCTAGCATTGATTTTTGCACTGCTTCGTGTACCAGTTTTGCAGTTGAAACATAACTAATAAGTCCCAAACTGCTATGTGAAAGGGATGAGAAATGGGTGTTGGTGACACAGAACAAAACATCAGCTCATATTAAGAATCTTATTTTGTACCAATTATCAGTTATTCTATACCACGTGGCTGCACCCGATTGTGAGACTCAGTGGTTTCCTTCAGTGTCTGGTGCACTTGGCACAGATTTGTATTATCATTTTGATCCTGTGTGAGCATGTAGTGAAGTGTCTGCACTTATTGGGCATGCCAGCAGACGTCAGAGCACAAACACCATCCTCAGAAGTGATATAAAAATAAAAAACAATGGTGCAATCCAGCAAAGTACTTGTAGGATGGTAAGAGGGATGGATGTATCTCACTCACAATCTAACAGATTAAGCGTGTTGAATAATTAGCTGGTATGGGGAAGCGTTCTTTACAATCCGATGCTTCTCCGTGATCCAATATGGGATTCCATTAAGAAGAACAAAGAAAGCCACATTGTGTAAAATAATTTATGGTAAACTTAATGGGTAAAACGATATGTAAACTCACAAAACTGCAGTTTAGAAGAGCATTTGGACCACAAGTGGGGTTAGAAGTGAAAAAACGCTGATCAAGCTCACCTGAGAGAAACGCGTAGAGCTATCTTTGCTTACTCCTGCGGACTTGTCCTGGACTCGTTCTGGCTGTTTGAGTATTGGAGGGAATCCCTGTGCACCCATGCGCTCTCTGCGCTCTCTGCGCTCTCTGCGCTCTATGCGCTCTCTGCGGAGTTTCAGAATAACCTGTGATGTCACAGCTACACCGAGAGAGACTGAAACAGGAGACCGCAAGGAGAATGCTTTTGCTTCCAATGCCTCTTGTGGACTGTCATGGTAACTTGATGACAAAATATAATTTACACCAAAAATACCTGGGTTGAACTGAACACCGCTGAGATATGATCAAATATAATTTATTCCTTGAAAAAGGTGAACACACAAGATATACAAATAACAAACAAAATATAGACACTTACTTAAGATGGAATGATGAAACAGTCAAATCTGGACTGGCAGTTCATACAGCAATCTTGAAAATCACAAAAGACAATAGCCATAGGCTGAGCCTTGTTTATATAACAATTATTTCCCATTGAACACAACCTAAACCCAGCCCCTCTCATAAATCAGTGGTGAGGTTGACAGTCTTCCCCAGAGTAAAACTCCTCCCACCCAAGGACATTTAAAAACTGCTTTTCCTATCTAAATAACTTCATAACTTCAGTTCAGAAGTACTTACTGGCACGCGAGACATATTAATACATTCTGGCACGCATTACTACTAAAATTAAGAGAGATATTAACATCTGTCTCTTAGTACCTGCTAGACATCATGTGTCTGTAATCCTTATGTGCAAATCGGTCCCACGAATACACACATGTAGCTTTTAGCACATTCAGCCGAGGACATCTCATAATATTCTTATATTTAATAAGGTCACTCATTCTGATATCTCCTTGTGTAACCGCACCCCTGGCCCCCATAACCCCTTGTCAAGAAATCCTTTGAAGCTGGGCCTCGTGTGTAGCGAACATTTGTCACAGGTGCTATATTTCACACCCAATGCTCCAGACCTGGGTCCTAGCTGTCTCTACCAGCAATATACCCTTGGCCTGCCAATTAGGTATTAACATACTGTACACTAAACCCCCTCTGTACTTTTCACACCCAACTTCAATCAAACCTGTTGAAGCCCAGATATTTCTGAAAAGATACCACACATATTTGTATTTTCCTAAACTGTAGCTTATTAACCCCTTAAGCCTCCCGCATCAATCCCAGTGTATGTGTTGGTGAAAACACTGGAACAGAAACAATACATTTTTACAGGGGAATATACATTAGGATGCTGAAGCAAGGTAAAAACACATTACTGGACCACAGTCCAGTTAACCCCTTGCTTCCCAGGTGAGATTAGGGGGTGGCCAAATGGGGTGTAACCCCTTTAATCCCGGGCCAAAACCCCTCTACCATGACATGGACCAAATATGCTTTTAAACTGCAGTTTTGTGAGTTTATATCTCTTTTTACTCTTAAGTTTACCATAAATAGTTTTTCACAATGTGGTTTTCTTTGTTCTTCTTAATGGTATCCAGTATTGGATCATGGAAACACATTTGAGTTGAAAAAACGCTTTGCCAACCAGCTAATTATTCAACACGCTTTATTTAGTCTGTTAGATTGGGAGTAAGATACATCTATTCCTTTTACGATCCTACAAATACCTTGCTGTATTACACCATTGAGTTTTATTTTCATATCACATTTGAGGACACTGTTTACGCTCTGACGTCTGCTGGTATTTTTCTGTGGCGGATTTGAGAGAATCCCCTTTGAATGATCAGCACCAGTTCCTCTCAAACTATGTACAGCTCAACCCCGTTATAACGCGATCCGTTACAACGCGAATCCGCTTATAACGCGATGCAAGCATGGCTCCCAATTTTCGTAGCTATGAATACTTTACAAAACGATTATTGGTATCTTAAATACTTTATTGTACAATGCATACATTTGTACATTATTTCTAATGCGATCAGCTTATAACGCGATGTGATTCTTTGGACCCCAAGCACAGCGTTATAAGGGGGTTGCGCTGTATTTGTTTTTTTACACTGGCACTGATTTTTGATATCTATACTCAACGTGTTCACCGTGTTTATTCACCATATTGCTTTTATTTTTTTCATATATTAAAGTGTTTATTTGTGCCTGAATCTACTTTTCCACTTATTTACCATGAGAATGTATTTTTCCATACTACCTATAAATTTTTTACGAACTGTTCCGAAATGTTTACCAGTCCTTTGTCCATAACCATGAAGTCAGTCTAAAGTTAGAAACACAGAATGCTAGAAACCCTTTAACATATAGTACTGGATATGGTTTCTTAGAAATTAATAACGGTGTTTTCTCTATGTTTTTCAGCTGGACATACACATGCGTAGATTTGCTAAGCCTCATAAAATCCACGTATAGTGGGGAAAAGTATTATGTGAAGAGGATTCGTTTACAAAAATACAATGCAGTTAAAAACTTCTACATTGATGTACTTTACATTGGACAGATTGCTATGACTGACAATCTCAATGGTATGTATATCTTTATTTATAGAGTGCCCACAGTGTACTTAGCACTTTACAAAAGAGACAAAAAAACAGTACAGAGAATTATAATACAATAGTGCAATGAAGTCAGACAATAGAAAAGGAAATCCCTGCCCCATAGAGCTTACAATCTAAGTGGTATGTTGGGAGACTTACAGAGACAGCAGGTGAGGGAATATGGCAGTGCTTGGCCACAATGGTTGGTAGGAGCGACTGTGGGTGTGGGACAGTGGCCATGTGTCCAGGCTATAGAAATGCTTAATTTGAAAGGTGAGTTTTAAGGTTTGTCTTAGTGGGAGGGTGCGTGACATATACAGTACAGAGTATAAGGGAGTTCCACAGGTAAGGGGCAGTGAGGGAGAAGGGTTGAGGCGAGAGAGATCAATACAGGTAAAAAGGACGGAGAGGAGACAGTTATGGGTACAACGCATGAGACGAGCAGGGCATAACGAGAGATCAAAGCTGAGAGAGAGATTTAAGGAAGAGATGAGCGGATACTGCTTTGGGAGAAAGTGAAATTATTCAAGCAGCAGAATTTTGGATAGATTGCTAAGGAGAAAGTTGTGAGGCAAGGAGGCCTGTTAGCGGTATGTTACAGTAATCCAGACAGCAGAGGATAAGGGCACGCATTACAGGTTTAGCGTAGATTGACAGAGGAAAGGGGGGATCTTGGCAATGTTACCTTGTTTTCTATATCTTTCATGTTACAGTAGGTGAACTTGCAAGAAGAGAGCCAGCGTTGGCAAAACAAGGAGTAATGATTAGCAATGTTGAAGTGACTCGCATGTCAAATGGATCGGCAACAAATAATCAATATGCCATTACCATCACTCCATATAATTGTGGTTATAATTTGCCACTATTTTCAGTTGGCTTTGCAGAGGTGAGTAAAGACTCAGTTGCTAAACATTCTGACCTAATTCAGTAAAAATAAATACATTTGAGTTAATATCGCAGGTGCTATAAAAAAAAAAAAGGAACAAGCTTCTTTCCCATATCACTTTGTTCACTAACATTTCTATATTTGCGCTAATTACATAATCATGATAATAATTAGCATGTAAATTGATGTTACACCTTGCAAATAATGTTGGGGTACATATAATGCTAAAGATAAAATTTGGTTAACATCTTATTGGAGGGGTATTAAATAGGATTTGTTAGAAAACCCTATGGCCCAAAATAATGTAACCGCTTTGATGCAAAGGAATACGTTCAGGCACCAAAAGTGTTAACACACAACATACTGTAACCACACGGCAAATAAAACACAAAGCGCATAACATCCATACGTGCCAATATTAAGCGTTTTGTAGCCTAAGGGGATTGAAAATTACTAGTTTTCTACTAATGGGTTAATATATTAATATGTTATACAATGGTAATACTATGTATGTGTATGCCCTATTCTAGGTGGGCCAGTGTTATCTTACCTCTGCATATAGTGGCCATTATATACTTAGGGAATATAGGCGTAATCACAGCCTGGTGTAAGGGACACCACTTGTCAATGTTTTTTAATAGTAACCCGACATCACCAGGTATCAGACTTTAGTGAAGTCGAACCTGAGAATTAATGTGAATTACTCAATTAAATGCTCGCCTATCTGTTTGCCATTAAACTTAAAATCACAAATATGAAATTGACAAAAATTCTCTATTCCAGCATTATTTTATGTAATAATACTCTTATCAATTAGGCAATAAAAATAACAACATTTTCTTCGTATTAATGCACATTTCATGCAGTATAGTAGTCTAGTGAATCTAGCACTAGTGGGGTGTATGCATCACTGATTCAGAAAAGTGTTCTTTGCTTCCTACAATGTAACCTTTGCATTCCTTCTTGTGGCTCCATCATATCTTATGCAATCATGTAGAAAAGTAGAATTTAACCTTTACACTGCCGCTGGACTTCTGGCACTTCCGGCGATGTGACCACTCCAGGAGTGATCACATGACCAGGCCCCCAAATTAGGGAAACTGAAGTGGAGGGGTCTCCATGTCTATTCCAAATGGGCTGGCAGCAACCCTAGGAAACGAGGGGGTTCTAGCTTGCCAGGGCCCAATGCCGCTCCAGGTACGTTATAAGGGAACACTAAAGATGAATACTTGGGGGTTGTTCACAGAAGTGTCCCAGCTGCAAAACAGGATTAGATGAGTGCAAAATGATTGTATTAGATAGATTAAAGGGAAAAAGAATCGATTTCAAAATTTTCTCTTTTCTTTGGTAAATATGGTGCTGTTTTTTGCACTTGTTTTGCTCCAGTTTGAGACTGGGAGACTTTAGTGAATAGACCACTTTGTGTGGTAATATACAGTAGGCATTGTTCACTCCTATTGATAGTTCAAAAACATCAAGCAAATGAGTGCAAAGGGCTTTAATACATTGTCAATAAAAAATGCAGGATGCAAATCCACTGTTTACTTTTATACGTAATGTACATCTACACAAGGGAACTGGGATTAGGGGTGGGGGGTGCTGCAGCTCCCCTTGGTTTATATATAATGTAACTGATTTTGTATGTACAGCTCCCCCAACCATAAAAATGATCCTGCAATCCTGCATGTTCAACTAAATAATTACACTACACTTACACAAAATAAAGGCACAGTATGAACCTCCTGACCTTCATTAAATACCAAGCATGGCTGCGGGGGGTATCATGACCGGGGGGGCTGACCATCCCCTCGCTGGCCCTCCCTCCCCAGCACAGGGGGGGGAAGGCAATAAGGGGCCTTTTTAAGGCCAGGTTGGCGGGCAGCACGGCCTCTTTGCTATGAGCCTCCTGACCTTCATTAAATAACATGCACATTCTTGGTACAGTACTAATGTTATATTATTTTGACATAATTTTTCTGTGCCATCTTTCTTATTAAAAGGACATTGAAAACAGCACTGGAGGTACAGCAACCTACAGAGCGACTACGTGGCCACAAGATTCAATAGTCCGAATAGATCGAAAACAGGCAGCTTCTCCTCCCTTGGGTGGCATATTCAGTATTCACGCTCGTGGAAAAGATATCAAAGGTACTAGGTGTTCAGTGCAAGCTCAGAGGTTGGGCAGTTACAAAGCCAGTGGTGTGCAATGTGTACTCAGGCCCTTCCATACATTGGTCTAGAAAAAGAAGGTGCAAACAGAGCTACTGCTCAATCGGCCTACAGCTCACGCTATTAAGAATCACACTGCCGCAATGAATTCTGGGCCGTGAGATTACCTATCTCGGTGGTAATTGGCAGTGAGAGCCCCAAGATTGTGCAATTCGCACCCCAGAATTAATGGTGTCACCCCGTGATTCTGACACCACACTTTTTTAATTTGGCTGCTGGTAGTGAAGCACGGTGACTAAAGCAGCAAGGGCTTGAAGAATTGTCTTATTGTGCCTTGCCAAGTTAATCTACACATGTAGCAAGCCTTACTGTCCTCGGGTTTAAAGGTAAGGTGTTAAAAGTGTTTGAAGCCAGGGGACAGTGTCCCAAGTCCCCTGGCTTCAAACACTTTTAACACCCTACCTTATCTACAGTATATATCTGTGGTTTTTTTTTTCCCTCTCTCTACACTGTTTTAGCCATTGAATCCTTTGTATATCAGTATTGCTTGACCTGAAGAAGAGAGGAGAACTCTCGAAAGCTTGTCCTATGACATAAATTGTTAGTCCAATAAAAAAGGTATCACCTAATACTGAAGAACTCAGTTATTCTGCACTATCACAACTGGACTAACATGGCTATTTTATGTTTTATATATTATACTCTGCTAAAAGGGATTTTCAAATACAGGCATATTTTGGTTGACAAACTAGGCAATTAGCCTTAGATTTTTTAGAGACAAAGCATAACCATAAAAATATTGAGCCGGAATATCCTGAAATCCTCTCATTACAATCATTAGCTGATATATATATATATATATAGAGTATAATTCCCCACTTGTATATATGTCTCCAGATGCTTACTGTAGGTGTAGCAAGGGGGTGCCTGGTATTTAAATAGCTTGTGATGACTTAATTACAGTCCAGCCATTAACATGTTGCTGTCTAAGGCTGTAATGTGAGCATATACGCTTCCCTTACTGACATGCTGACCGGAGCGCTCAATGAGAGCTTACAATGATGAAGCTGGGAACCTATCTCATAACCACTACCTGCGCACGCAAACGTTAAGGTGCCAAGTATCCACTGTTATTCTAGCAGGTTGAAGTTAAGTAATAAGAATAAGGATATCCCGCATATCATAGGGAGACCGCGTCCTTCAAGAACGCTGAAGTAATATCCCCTGATAATGTCAGATTTCAGCATCCCTGCAGGACGCGGTCTCCCTCGGATATGTGGCTTTATACCAAAGTATACATTTATACCAAAGGGATTCATACAGGAGTGCACCCACCCAAAAGGATTTTTTCCTCTCTCTTTCCTCTATATGTGTTGACTACTGTAGCTAGGTATAGACCCAGCTTAGTTTTGAAAATTGTGGTAGCATTAATTGACAGGAATATAAACCAGGGAATGACTACAAAATCGCTTACATTATCTTGCAGGTCTTCGGGCTGACATCTCAAATGCTGATTTACAGTACGCCTTGCAGTCCATCCCAGAAATGGGGCAGGTTTCTGTCTTGCAAAGATATGGAAGCTGCACTGGATACTCATGGAAAATCAAATGGTTAACTGCCAGTGGCAACCAACCTCTATTACAAGTATAAGTATTTTCTTTAATATGTACCATTCTCTGTCTTTTGTTTCACATCAATTGCCTTTCCACTTTTCATTATTTATTCGGCAGTATTTTTTTTTCATAACAGGATCTGCCAATTTCTGCAGCAGAAGTGCAATTATTGCATCAATGATATGATGTACCATGATTTTGTGGATGTTTCTAACTAAATGTATTTCCTTTCGTATGTACAGATTAATGGCTCCGCCATTACTGGGGTGAATGCACAAATATCAGCAAAGAAAGTTACCGAAGGTGGGCTGTTTCGTCAGCGCCTCCAAGGAGACCTTGTGCGAACATTACACAAGCAACCACAGGTACGGTATTCACTGCAATTATATTCCACATTTACACTTTCAAACATGAAAACCATTTTAGAAAGTGTATTTTGTCAGTTTATGAAGATCATATTTACACGTTAGATAGATTTGGTTCGGTCTTGCAGTTATTGGTTTGCTACAGTGATAAAAATCATATTACTAAACAATAATAATAATAACAATATTACTAAATAATAATAATAACAATATTACCAAATAATAACAATGCTAATAATAACAACAGGAAATCTAATGGTTTGGCAAATTTATTAATTAATTATATACTTATAAGCAAATAAAAATATCACTCGTGAGCACATTCACATGTCTCAGACAGGTCTGCAAACCTGCCTTTCACCATTATCTCTTAGCATACAATGCTTCCACTGCCCAGGATTCTGGGAAATTACATGCAAATGATTACACTGGGTCACCTTTTACTTCAAGTCCATTTGACTTACAGAAAATTAAATTAGCTTTTTTGAAGCAGTAAGTTACTGTATTTCGTGTGTATAATATATATATATATATATACATATATATATATATATATACACACACACACACACACACGCGCGGGCCCCGGTAATGTGGCGGGTTCCGTTCTATGGTCCCGCCTCAAATCGAAAATCGCCGGAAATCGGAACCGGCGATTTTCTGCGCCTGTGCAGGCCGGCAATTTCCCCTTCTGCTCATGTGCAACCTCCGTTCTGTGCAAGCGCGACCATCGTTCTGCGTATGCACGACCTTTGCACCCCCCGTTCTGTGCATGCACGACCTGGGCAGCCCCTGTTCTGCGCATGTGCAGACATGGCGGCCCCCTTCCTGGTACCGCTGTATGAGCGGAATGCCAAAATGCGGGGCTCGTGTGTGTGTGTGTGTGTGTATATATATATGCAAATGAGCGCACAGTGCCACATTTTGCTTCAAATCCATATGACATGGACCCCTATAAGCTTATGCCTGCTGCATTACACAGCTTTAAAGCACAGTCTGGGTTAAGATGCATAGCCTGTAAACCTACCCACAGACAGCTGTTTTGACATATAGGGTCTCATCAGTGTGAGGCTGGTTACACTGGCTTTGCAATTTGAAGCAAGGGATAGGTTTCACCATACTAAGTTAAGTTATGGTGGGTAAAAAAAGTGACAAAAACCCTCCACAGTAAAGCATATAGCAAATGGAAATATTACTGTGTGCTCATTTGCATGTCTTCGACAGGTCTGCAACCCCGCCTTTCACCATTATCACCCAGCATACAGTGTATACCATTTTAAGTTATGGTGGGTGAAAAGGCAACAAGAAACCTCCACCATATAGCATATAGCAAAGGTGACACTTGTGCTCATTTGCATGTAATTTCCCAGAATCCCTAGCTGCAGTGGAAGCACTGTATGCTAGGTGATAATGGTAAAAGGAAGGGTTGCAGACCTGTCTAAAACATGTGAATGTGCTCCCAAGTGATCTTTTTATTTGCTATTTGACACACACCCACACCCACACACACCCACCATGAACTAGTATTACAAAAATGGACAGACTTTTAGCATTAGTTTGGTTCATAAAAAGTGCCATACTTTGCAATGCAAGAATCCGTCAATGTGAAGTGAAATTTAATCTATACCTTTGTGGTTTGAAAGGTTGAAGTCTCTATAAATGGAATACCATCTAAGTGTGCTGGTGATTGTGGCTTTTCCTGGAGTGTAGAAAACACCCCAGTCATCGAAGGCATTGATTTCATTGAAGGTACAGTAAGCATGTATCTTATTCATGGTACTGCTGACTAGAAACATAGGCCTGCAAAATGTGTGTTATCTCTAAAACCCGAGGGTCATGTGTTAAATGTTTATTCAGTGAAATGTTGATACAATGTTATGTAAGTAGGCTTGATATTTAAGGGATTAAAAACACATTTGTATAAAATTTAAATTCTGCAGAAAATGGGGGATTTGCAGTGGTCGGAACATTGGCTGGTTACTGATAATCAGCAATAAAACTAGCATTAAAGTGTCAATCCATTTTTTTAATTTTTTTTTTACATTGTATTGAAGTAGGGGTTCCCCGGAACTGAACCCCATTCAATTCAGCTTCGGATCCCCTGCTTCCAGAGATACATACCTACATGTAGGGGGTGCTGGTAACCAACATGGTTTGCTAGCTGGGGTTCATGTAGTGGCTGCTTTTCAAAGCACTTGCATCCTGCGGGCCTATAAGAAGCTGTAACGTCATCCGGTCCGGCTTCCTATTTTTTTTTTTTTTTTAAATGGCTGTTTGGATTGCTCCTTCAAGATTAAATTAGAAAAGGTAGCATCCAGCAAATGAAAATATCCCATGTGGCATTGACCCGTATAAACTTATTCCTGTTGCATTACACAGCGGCAGGCATACATTTGTAGGGGTACATGTCAAAACACTTTGTGATCATTTGCATGTCATTTCCCAGAATACCTTGCTACAGGGGAAGCACTCTATGCTAGGAGATATTGGTGAAAAGCAGGGTTGCAGACCTGTCTGAGACATGTGAATGTGCTCACAAGTGATATTTTCATTTGCTGTACGGTGGACGTTTTTTGTCACTTTTTTACCAAGCATATCTTATTTAAGATGGGATTAGAAAAGGTGGAATCTTTCTACAAAGTGACATTTGACAATTCCACGGATCACATCTTGTTCCAGTATTTATTCAGAGATAGATACAAAGGCATCTATATCATATAGGTCTTTTACATGCAATTAGTTATGAGTGGAGAGCTGTATTCTTGCATGGTCAGTTCAGCTCAGCTCTGAATTCAGTGCATGCAGACCTAACATGTTATACATTCTTGTAACCACTGTAGCTATACATGGCCTCTTTCTCACGATCAACCAGAGCAATTAATATTAATTGACAGTAAGCTTTAACTGTTATCTCTTAGAGATTCATGGTAGAACAATGTCTCTCTATAGTTTTATCTCCAGATATTCTTGCGTGACGTCTTCTCATACCATCAAATCGCTGTTCTGACAAATCTCCCTTATTAAAGAACATAATCTTTATTATCCCACAAATATTCTAAAGACACTTCTCAAACTGATTTAACTATCTAGCGCCTTTCCACATTCAAAACTCTTTTCCCCACAGAATTCCAAAGGTTTTATAACCTCGTATTTTTCTCTCCTATTCTATGTCAACTATTTACTGTAGGTGGTAGCTATTCAGTTAGTGTGAATACAGACAATATGGCGTCTGTTGTGTTCAACTTGAAATCTTCCTCTTCACAAGTCACCTTATCTAACTGTCTGCTAAAAGCACCAAAATTAAATCAATTTACATTTTCATACTATACATTGCTTTTTTATTTTAGAAAATTGCATGCAGTATGTGCACCTTGTTTTACTTGACCATACTTTTGTAAATAATATCCACATGGACATGATAACAATACTCTGCCCTCTTTCAGGTTTGAATGCAGCTAGTCAAGTGTTGATAATACGTGGGACTGGATTCTCTAACAGCTCTGCCAATGACACAACTTATGTAACGATTGGTGACGTTAACTGTACTATATTTAATGTTTCTGGTAAGCCAATTTCTTCAGTCATCTTCTGGCAAGAATCACAACTTACAAAAGCAATGTGGATTCTTTGATTTACCCTATATTTTAGGTTCACAATTCTGGAGCTCTTTTGGAAGTTACTATATTTCTTACATGGTTTTTATTTTCTTCTAATACTGATTTAGAACCAACATGTTTTGCAATACTTAGAAAGTTTTACATGGAAACTGAATAATGTAAATATATAAATAAATAAATAAATAAATATATATATGTGTGTGTGTGTGTGTGTGTGTGTATATATATATATGTGCGTGTATATATATATATATATATATATATATATATATATATATATATATATATAGATATGTATTATATATATATATAATATATATATATACACAGATAGATAGATAGATAGATAGAGGTATCTGTGCCATGTTAGCCAAATAAAAGCATTTTGGTAGCCACAGAACGGTATCGACTATTTGTTTTTGAATATATATATATATATATATATATATATATATATATATATAGGTTACCTTTATTGTGCAGTCTTGTGGATGCGGGGTCTGTTCTCTCTCTTAGCTCATATATATATATATATACCATACGATACCGGTTGCAACACGACATCAAAGGACAGCACGCAGGTAAGTAAATCATAAATTTTCTATATTTGATAGAAGACACAAAAACCGACGTTTCGGTCCCTGAGTGGGACCTTTCTCAAGGTGGTGCAATTGAATGCAGTGCACAATACATATATATATATACCCCAAACCCCAGTGCAATTCAACAAAACCAATGACAGTTAATAAGCATCACCTGCCTATGTGACATGCATCCACAGTATCAGCAGGTAAAGAGCATCCATTTGGAATATATTAACTCTATATTTGTTTACCTGATATGTTTTTGGGCATGCGCAAAAGGCTCAGGAATTGCATAATGTTACTGCTGAGAGACTACATAAGTCTGCCAGACCCAGCGATATCTTGGATATATATATATATATTGGTTACCTTTATTGTGCAGTCTTGTGGATGCGGCGTCTGTTCTCTCTCTAAGCTCATATATATATATACAGTATATATGGTAAAAGAAAGAGACAGCACTCCTGTAGAATAATTCAAAATAGCCTGGTGCTAGTCCCTTAAAGACATGTAAAGGATACGTTACCACCCGGATGAACGATAAAGTAGAGACAGCACTCCGTAGGTAAGTTTTCCAAATCTATATTAACATGAACATCACCTAGAACCGACATTTCGAACCCACAGAGGGATCGTTATCAAGGGGATAAAAATCCCTCTGTGGGTTCGAAACATCAGTTCTATGTGATGTTCATGTTAATATAGGTTTTTGAAAACTTACCTACGGAGTGCTGTCTCTACTTTATCGTTCATCCAGATGGTAACGTATCTTATAAATATATATAATATATAATATATATAATTATTATTTTTTCTAACCTTTTCATCCCAGCTACTGTTTTCACAAACAGCTACTCTCTGCATCTGCAAAGCCATGTAGCCATTACTCTGTAGTAACGTTAAAACTGTTTGCAGAAGGATCCGTATAGTTGAGGTCTTGCTATTACAGAATGTAGTTCATATTTTGAATCTTTACAGACTCCTAATATCACCACAAATCCATAACTGGAGATAAGTCCAAAGCCACCTGCCTGGGTGCTTCAGCAAATGGCATTTGACTTAGAGTAGTAAAGACTCACTACTGGGTCTATTTAGAAAGATCATAACAATCACATCAATGTTTCAGTCTTCTTACTGTATTCCAAGATAGAGAGCAAGTATCCTGACCACCGCTATTTATCTATACATATTACACATGATTCACAATCTTGCAATCATACCATAAATAATATATAGGTAATATATAATACAATAAAGATGAGATAATAAACACTTGCTCTGTACTGAGAGTGGTGCAACCCAACAAAATGCTGTTACTTATGTAGCAATACTTTCATTACCTACAAACACTATTAAAGGAAACCAGAAGGATATGCTTCTACCATAAAAAGGAAAATGATAACCATATAATGATGCTTTCAACTGGACTAACTTAATGGTGAATGTCTATTATCAATAGTTAATACAGGGTTATACTATTTGAAGTGAAACTGATCCTGTTATTGAACTAACAGTTCATAAGTATCTTGTGATTAACAAAGTAACTAGTTTAATTTTAGCAAGTATTTAAGTGTCTCATTGCAGTCTCCTCCTTTACTGGCAATCATGTACATAATTACATTACCGTAACGACAGAGAAAGCAACCTTATAAAAAGCACACGGGCATACCAAATAAGTGTAAACAAGGATTTTATTAAAGTGAGTTAAAAACAAGGGATGAAAATTAAAAGAGGAGGGGGACTCACATCTACCATAAATATATACCTTGAGGCAAGGGTCTAACAATAGAGCCAATTCTGACACCAAATTCAAAAAACACAAGACATACAGTATGTTCCAAGTGCTGAACTCTGAACTCCTTCCTGATAGTATGTTATGTATATGTAACAACCCTATAGCTCTTATGTTAATGGTACTGTGGTGCTCACCTGTTGGTTCTCAGGAGGCTGAGTCTCCGCGATGTTGTAGGGCGGGGGGAAACAGGTCATTCTTTTAAGGATGGTGCAGCACCTCCATCTTGCAGGGCTCCTGCATTACACAGGGATTTATCCCACAGGAACTTTCATGTTAGCAGCAGAAAGGAATCGGGATACCAGCATCAGTGTAACATATTTATTGGCACAACAGTATAACTGAACAACAGCCAGAAAAGTTCCCCTGCTTCCAGAATCCCAGCCCAGGGATACCACCCATTCCCTGGGCAGGACATGACTAGGCATCAGGAGCATGAGGCCCTTAGGCTAGTCTTGGCTTTCCACTACCCACAGGTAGAACAGAACACACTCTGATAGAACACAGAACTGACAGACCCTAGCCCATGGCTAGGCTGGGCAGAACCACCCCAATTTGGAAGGGATCCATCTTTTATACCAGGGGTGTGCCCCACTCCAAAACCCCCAGAAACTGGGCAGTACCCTGGAGTAAGCCCACCCCCCTGGCATGTGCTCCAATGGTTCTTCAGGCTTCTGTCTGTAACAACAACATTGTTAGTCTGAGTTCAGGGTGGATACTACGGCCGCAAGCTTCCGTGCGCGCCCCCGCCGCGCGCCCCCGCCGCGCGCTCCCGCAGCCCAGCGATCTGTGCCTTAGCTGCAGGAGTTGGGTCGCGGCATTTGGGGACGTGACAGGGATGTGGTGAACATGTCACGGAGCTGGTTTGCTGAACCAGCTCACGTGATGAGACTACAGCCCGAAAAATCCATTTCGGTTGTATCGACAAAATGTAGCAGCGTGAACACTGTACTGTGCTGCCTAGAGTCGTTTCTACCCTGAAAACAGATATTCTCTTTCACAACTTCGTCCCGAACGTGCGCGTGAACGTAAGCCACCCTGGTAAATCACCCTGAACTCAGCCTTTCATACCGGGGATGAGGCTCACATGCGGAGCCATGTGAGTGAGGTTTAACCCTAGCACTGCCTGCACCTACCAGGACTTATTGTGCTAGAGTATGGAATTTAGTAGCCAGAGTTTACATGGCTACATATACATATAATGAGGTTCCGTTATGCAATAAAATAGCCAGAGACTCAAATTACCAGTTACTTAATGAGTCTGTACTTTCTAGACCTTATGTGTATTAAGTGCCTGTAACAGTTGATGGGTATCAATGTGCAGCTAATTTTCAGTATCAAGGAACAGGAAAGTGTTCTAACTTTGATCTTTGATTATTAAGGCAACACATGTATTTCCATTTGCCAGCCTCCTGTGAGATAATGTCTATTAGCACACGTTCCATGTTCTGTTATCAGTTATCAAACATAACGCACACAAAGTTCATGTTTTACAAGCATTTGTCCCAAATATACTGGTATATGTGTGTTACCCAAAGTGCAAGCCATTGCATGCTATTTTTTTTACATTTTATTATTGCTATTCAGATGTATTCTTATGGTATACAGTAGAGGCAACTCTTATTCGAACAAAAACCAGTGGCAATTCCCCAAAAAACCCAGGAAACACCCAGGTACATTGTGAATACATGCCTTAAACTTTCCTTAAACTAGCCCCAGCATTTCTGCATTGATTAATGGCCTATCAGATTAACAGCGGGGGTCCCTGGCAGTCCCATTCAAACTGAATTGGAATGCCAGGGATCCCTGCTGTGTTAATCCTATGGGTCGTTAGTCAATGCAGAAATGCCTTAAACGTGCCTCAAACTAGCCCAGAACATACCCAGCACATACCCAGCACATACCCAGAATGTAACCCGGCTAGTTTACGGCAAATGTTAGTATAAACGTTGCCTCTACTGTAGCTGAAAAATCATCTTTTGAATGCAGTGATGTGCTCATAAATGTCCCATCCAACTACAACATATTTTTTAATTCTCAGCTGCTTTTTTTTGGAGTTAGAGGGTTTCCTTGTGAAAAATATATTACGTGTGAACTTATATCTCATTTTCCCTTTCATTCTGTCTGTAAGCAAATGAAATCAGATGCCTAATACAAAAAGCAAGTGCAGGAACATTCCCGGTCACCGTGCACATTGCTGCACTCGGATTCGCGACATCGTCTGGACGTAACCTGACTACTTTCACATATCAATCCGCCCTCTCTGCTGTCTCCCCATCTTCAGGAAGCCTCTCAGGTAAAAATGCAGCTTAAAAAAGGTGCTTTCAACGTCTAAAGAAACACTGACCCGAAGAGCATTATCAGGATGCATTATTCAGAGACTGTTTTCGTTTGAATGTGCAATATTCATTTTTTAACCACCTCCTTTTGTATATTTGTTGTGAACTAAAACGTGTGGAATAGTCTGATAGATAAGGCGTAATCATAAAATCAAAACCTTGTGAAGTTTATATCGTGTGTAATGATTTTATACGCAACTCATTTTCCTATGGTTCCTAAAATATAACCAAGGGAAATGAGGATTAGGAATACCAGCCTCGTATTATATTATATTACTTGAACAAAGTTATATGATATGAATGCCCTGTGTTTTTTTTTTTTTTTTTAGCTATCAGTAAAGTAATAGTATAAATGATTATATAACATGATATAAAATTAGGTAAATCATTGCTGAGATTGTGTAAACTTCCACACATTAACTTCAATTTCCTTTAAATAGAAGTAAATGTATTATTAACTGTAGGTCCCCCGACTCCTCGCCATTTTGAATATGGGCCATACAATTCTCTATAACACGAGCCCATGTCAATGATCATTTTATCCACATGGTGGTCATGGAATATTAACCTTGGAATGACACCTGGTATTATTCTGACTCTGTATCATTACATAGACCCGTAACTATCCCAGATGAACATTTCACTCCAATGGTTTCTATATATAATTATAAAAAAAATAGTATAGACTGAGTATACAGTTCAGAAAGGTGCCAACACATTGTTATGAGAGGTAAGTAGATGTTATTGATTGTATTGACATTACTCCATTTGTTTTAACAATCAGTTGTTAGTTCAAAGGAAGATTTTATGAAGGAGGCTATTTTTTGATCACTCATTATACTGTAGTAAGGATAATAGGTTGTCAGTGCGTGATGATTTCTCCCCTGTGTAATACATGAATTTGTGATTGCTACTCAGGAGGAACATTGGTGACAATACTTGGCACGGGCTTTAGTGGAAAATCAAAAGTACAGTTTGGAAGTAGTGACTGTGACGTTGTCTTTGCAAATCTAAGTATGATTCAATGTAGGACCCAAGCGGTAAGTAGACAATATACATTTTATGTTGCTTTATATTTGTGAGATCCATGGTTACTGCAAATTCCCACCAATTTCTCACTTTCATATTACTCCGAAGGGGAATTAACAGAAGTAAACTTATTTTATCACCAACACAAAATGAAAGTATATAACAAACAAACCTTCAGCAGGGGTTTTAGCTTTTTGGGGGCCCTCAGCAGATATATTTTGTTGGAATTTCAGCCGCCCCTCGCCTCGCCCATTTTTTCCCTTAACCTTATTATTTTACACCCAAGTATAAACTGAATGTCCAGGCAAGATATATGCTCTGCCTTTAGTTCCTCAAATCGGACTCTCTGCCGTTCCGCACACCCCACACTGTGGCCGTTTCCTCTACGTGCCCCAATGTTTCTAGGTTCACAAATTAAAATAAGAGAGATAGTTGTAGGGTCTGCACCAAACTCATCTTCTGTTTTGCTTGATGGACCAGGACTAACACCTCTGTCAATTTTAGGCCTAGATCCAAAAATCTGCTAGACCAGGGGTTCTCAACTCCGGTCCCCAAGATGCCCCAACAGATCAGGTTTTCAGCAAATCCCTGCTTCAGCACAGGTGGCTCAATCAGTGTCACCTGTGCTAAAGCAGGGACTGATTAATCCACCTGTGCTGAAGCTGGGATATCCTGAAAACCTGCTCTTTTAAGGGGACGGGAGTTGAGAACCCCTGTGTTAGGCCATTTCACGTGACATTATTGTATGATAACATCGCGTTAAGGGTAACACTGTATACAGAGAGGACAGTAACATATTTTGAAGTCATGTTTCCTCCCGTAAAAAGCATAGCATTAACTATTAGAAATGTGTGATTATAAGATGCAAATAATATGCAAATGAGGCATCATAATCTCATCTCCTATCCAACTATCCGTTCAAGTTAACATGGGAAAAGCAATACCTGACCCTGGCATTACTCCCACCCATTGTAAGACATATAGAACACCCACAAGCTCATATTGAACCCCTGTCTGTGTTTCATGTTCGTCTCTGGTTTTAAATTACTCCCACCCTGACAATTAAATAGGGCTTTTGCAGTGTCTGGCTGGGTGTAACCACAGTTAGACATAATTGTAATAACATAGCATTATATCCCTGTATGTTCCACGTACTCTAAGGTAGGCCTTTTTCAATTGCTTATTGAAATCCCTCTTTAAGCATTATTGTACTGCGTTGGGAGGCTTTCCTTCTCGGAGCAGATAACCGCAGACAGTAATTGATAATGCTGTGCTCGGACGATAAAACACATTATGATCTTTGTGATACATTTTCAGAAAACAGTAACCAGGGGTGTTACAAATTTGATTTTTATTAGTAAACTGGGCAAATTAGTTAATGGGTCCTGCTTTTTAATACCGTTTTCACAATATAAAAACAAGGCCTGAAATCCATGAATGCAAGTAAAAAAAAAAAAAAGTTGTCTTCATTTCACCCGATATTCTTGATTGGAAACAGGGACCTTAGTGATTGACGCCCAACTTTAAGAAACCTTTACTATCTTGCATTATCTTTCCAAAATATCATATAGTGTGATTTCTCCACATTTCAAATGATGCTGTGTTGAAAGCCTAAAATATATTTCTGTGACCCGTTTTGTTTTTTTATTAAAGGCCAAACCAATAATAGAAGGCACTAGAACATTGGGCCTCATGCAGAGAGCAGCGCTATTTAGAATTGGAGAGGGGAATAAAATTTAGCTTTATTGGAGAGTTTTTTTCTCCATATGCAGAAAGGGCATAAAACTGCATTTAGAATCCTTTCTGCATATGGAGAGTTTCAACCAGCGCTATGAGCGCTGTTGAAACTAGTGGGAAAGAAATCGATTTTTTTTTCTCCTCCACCGGCCGCGGAGCGCCAGCTTCATGGTGGAGAGGAAAAATGTTGAAAATCGCGCCATTTTTTTGGCGCGAACAGCCACTAGATGGCGTTCGCGGCTCTCTGAATACGGCCGTTTTCAACACTGGAGAGATTAGGATCTCTCCAGCCGCGCGGCGAGTTTCAGAAAAAAAAAAATGGCGCTTTTTTTAAAACTTGCCATTATCTGCCTTTCTCAAGGCAGAATTCGCCAAAACATGCCGCTTTCCCTGTTAGCGCTGCTCTCTGCATGAGGCCCATTGTTTGTATTCCCAGGATATACATGTTTCCTTGTTTACTTTTTAGGGATCAGCAGGATACACCAACATAGTTGTTCTTACGAATGGAATAAATGCAACGTTGCCAGACTCATTCCATTACAGCGCTTTGTACACTCCAGTCATTACTGAAATTAGCCCAAATAGAAGCAGCGTTTTGGGTAAGAAATTGCTCTTAAAAATATATTGAAATAATCAGTTTAACACGCAATCCTTTAGTTGCTCGCAATCAAATTTGATTGAAATTCTTTGTGCATCTAAAGGATTAACATCTCTATAAAGGAATAAAAAAAAAAACCTGTTGGATTGTAGTTCACATGTTTATATTTTTCTTAAATACAATCTTATCTACTGAATTTTTTAACCTATTTAACTGCCTATTTGTTAGAAAAGTTCACCACGTTTGGCAAGCATAAAATTATCTTACCAAAATACATTTAAAAAGTGGTAGGCTATGAAAATGTAAATGAGATCAATGAAAAGACTGATAAATAGAGGTTATCAGATACTATTATGTGAGTTTTGAGCGTCAGGTGCTTTTAACTTAACCTCAAAATGGATAAAGGAAAAGCAACATGGTGCCCAAATATTATTGTATAATCAATGGTTTAAGACAGGGGATTTCAACTCCAATCGTCAAGCCCCCTCCCTCCAACAGGTCAGGTGTTAAGGATATTCCAGGTTCAGCACAGGTGGCTCACCTATGCTGAAGCAGGGACAGATTGATCCACCTGTGCTGAAGCAGGGATATCCTGAGAACCTGACCTGTTGAGGACTGGAGTTGAGCACCTCTGGCTTACGACACCTAGAGAAGAATATGTTGACGGGATCTCAGGGTTGTGGATTCAGTATTTTACCAGATTGCAACGTCCTGAAAGTGGAGTCAGGATAATTCGAAGTAAAATGTCGTCTATAGTAGAATGAAACTTTTACCGTGTGCAAAATTATTATTTTTAAATTATTTAGTAGTTTTACTTGTCAATAATTTAGCCTTGTATTAAAAACTGTTCATGTGTACATTTTTCTTTGTTTTAGGTAACACAAGTCTGACCATTTTTGGATTTAACTTTAGCAGCCAGTCATCACACACTGCAGTTTTTATTGGAAAAGAGGCGTGCCAAATACTTGAGTGGAACCCCACAAATATTACCTGCCTTCTGCCTCCACTTTCCCCTGGAGTGTACGCTATCCTGGTACAAGTTGAAACTTGGGGGTTTGCCTCTTTCAGGTATACATACAGTATAATAATAAGTACATGCAACAATGAAGTCAGTTTGTATACAGAACAATTTCTTTTTCCATAAGCGGAGTGGTCTTGCACTAAGATACTGGCTTCATCTTTGACTAATGCGAATTTAAGGCTTGGCCTGTGTGCTTTTGGGACACTGATTTAACTATAGCAGAACTGAAGTAGAACTGTGCCATACCAGAAGATTGTGCAACCATTGAATTGCTGTATCTTGTCAATGTCCAATATTTGTAACCTATTATGACATCACATGCACGCGTTTCTTCGCCTGGTTCCTACACAATTTATTTTAACAATGATGGTATATTTGTGCTAGAGTTGTAGAGTCCAGGAGCATGAAAATAAGTACTTAATCGCTGATTCACACTTACATTCCGATGTAGCAGGTGTTATTGCATGGAGCCAGTGGGTGCAAAAACACATTAGCTCTGCCCATTTTTCACAAGCGACTAATTGCTACACACGTGTATTTCCTGCTACACTGCGGCAGCAGGAGCAATAACTGCTGCTACATCTGTAGCAATCCATGAATTGGTCTACAGGAGCTCCAACATGTAACGAAATATGTTATTTTATCACCTAATAGTAATTATCTTTGCATTAAAAAAAAATTGGGGAAATTGCATTACTACGCCCAGTTACTTCCACTGAATACATTTCCAACTATTTGACTTTGCCTGATTACCTTTCCATTCATTTGATGAGTAAGTTCACAGGCACTGGAGAAGTTTGCAAATTATGTCCTGTATATAATTTAAACTAGTTAAAATTTGCTTTTAATGCTGGAGGCCTGCAGTTTATTACAATGCTTTGTAATCTTTTTTTTGTTGTTGAGTGCATAAACTGAAACATACAGATGCAGTCACGAGTGTTAGAACACTTGTACCTGGGAAATTCTGGGAGGTTCTGGGGCAATCTCACAGTAAATGCCTCAACATTGCCTCAACATTTCTGTGAGATTCTTAATGGCCCATCGGATTAACCCAGTGGGGGGTCCATGCAGTCACTTTCAAACTGAATGGGACTGCAGGGACCCCTGCTGTGTTAATCTGATGGGCCATTAAGAATCTCACAGAAATGTTGAGGCATTTACTGTGAGATTGCCCCAGAATTTCTAAGGCAAGAGTTCTAATACTCATGGCTGCATCTGTATCATCATGGCTTTTCTACAAAAATAAGTAACATTTATAACTAACATTTTTTTCTTTATCCAATATTTATTTTTATTTATTTTTTCCAGTGAAGTCAATAAGACTTTAATTGAGTATATTCTAGAAGTGAACAGAATCTTTCCACATCATGGATCCCTTTATGGAGGAACTAAAGTCACATTAACAGGTTCAGGATTCAGCACAAACCCTGAAAAGAACGAAGTGCGGATAGGTACTGTATGTTATAATTTAGCATTCATTATTGACCCCCTAATCTTAACTAATTTAAAGAAATAGTTTGTAGACAATTTTGAAGTTAAGTATCCCAGTGCGTTGGTTACCACTAGGTGTTGATCTCATAACCGGACAGAGTGGGAATTGTTGATATTAACCAGCCTCTTGCCACAATCACAAATGGTAACTCCAATGGTAAATGGAAACAGATGATAATCTTTGGTAAATGTATGAATTTCTTTAGTGACTGTCAAGAAAAACTGCACAGATAATGGATAATAATGTAGCTTTATCACTGAAGTACAAACTTCAGAATAAATAGCTTTTTACTTGCGCTATACTTTCTGCCATGTAGACCAGGGGTGGGCAAAGTGCAACCCACGTGCCACATCCAGCCTGCAAGATGGTTGCCTGTGGCCCGCCCCAGGTAGGTATCCGCTCTCTGGTCCCTACCTTTGGTGCAGGCTATGTCGGCAGCGTCAGAGGCAGCAGCCGCAGTACTGCAATGGTGTAGACAGCAGCACTGCAGCGGAGGAAATAGCAGCACTGCGGCGGAGTAGACAGCAGCACTGCGGCGGAGGAAACAGCAGCACTGCAGTGGAGGAAACAGCAGCACTGTGGCGGAGCAGACAGCAGCACTGCAGCAGAGGAAACAGCAGCACTGCAGCATAGGAGACAGCACCTCTGCGGTGAAAGACACAGATGTATGGCTGGAGCCCACCCAGATGGTCCTGACATGGAAGCTAGGCCTTACCTGAAGTCAGGCCCAACTTCTGTAATCACCACCTAGTTGAGGTCCTGCTGCACAGAGCCGCTGCTGCCTTTGATACTGCCTCCGTCGCCTGCATCACAGGTAGGGACCAGGTGAGAGGGAGTCGGGGAGAGGGGAAAGAAGGAGGGAGGGTGGGGGTTGAAGGAAGGAGGGTGGGGGAGAAGGAGAGTGATTGAGGTAGAAGGAGAGTGAGTGAGGGAAAAGTCGAGTGGCAGAGAGGGGGGAGAATTAAAAGACTAGGCAGGAGAGTGAGCGAGAAAGGGAGGCAGAGAGGGAGGGAAGTAAAGGAGATGCAGATGAGGAGGGGAGCTTTGGTAAGCTTCGCGGGTCAGAGACAATATAGATTCAACGTTATAGGGCTTATTCTAGTAGCCTTCATAACCCACTTATCGAGGTTTTTTAGCAGTTATCGGCCAAAATTACCTACAGCTATTCAGAAAGCCTCAATAAGTGGGCGGCGAATATATTTTATCACCATTTTTGGCTCTTGCCAAACACAGTTTTTGAAAATCATGCAATTCTAGTAGCCTCAATAGTGTTATTGAGGCTTTAGAATGGCGATTTTCTCCCAAATTCGTCTCGCCAGAAAAGTTGGCGTGAAGCTGGTAAGAAGCTTGTGAGAAGGCGGCGAGAGGGTACTTAGAAAAAAGGCATTTTTCCTGCATCGGATTGATGCCGGGGGTCTCCAGGGCTGATGCACATTAATATCAGCAACGGAGGCCCCCGGCATCAATCCGATGCAATAAAAATGCATTTATAGGCATCTTCATTACCTTAGCGGCTAATCCCTTAGGCAATTACAGGGTTAACTATCCATGCCATGTTTATTGTGGGTAGCGGGGGTGGGTGAAGGTGGTATTTGGCCCTTGGTGGGTGTTTAGGCCTTGGGGGGGTTGCGGGTGGTGTTAACCCCTTCATTACCTTAGCGGTTAATACCGCTAAGGTAAAGAAGGGGTTAACCCCCCCCGCTACCCACCTGGTAGGTATAAACACCCGCCAAGGGCCAAATGCCAACTTCACCCATACCCACTACTCACAATAAACATTAAAAAAAACAACAACCCTAATACCAACCTCCTCGACCCCAACAACCCCCTTCCCCCCCCAACACACACAATACAGTAATGGGCAAAATTACTATTATCCAGATATGGATAATAGCTCATTTGCCCATTCAAAATCAAACATTAGCCAGCCAGCAGAAATAAAGTAAATAAAACTTTCTACTTACCCCTACCATGATGAAGGGCATCCTCATCACCATACTCCAGGTCCATGTCCTCCATTGGCAGCAAGAATACAATACAAAATACAATCTAATGGTCCCTAACCCCTTAATCACCTTAGCGATTAATTACCACTATAGTAATTAAGGGGTTAACCCCCTTCCCCCACTACCCACTTAGGAGGCCTAACCACCCATCCCTGCACAAATACCCATACCCTCTACCCATTGATTGGCACAGTGGTACATCATGACCATATAAATGGGCATGATAAGCGCTATTGCAGTCAAAATACACAACAATTAAATAAATAAACAAGCACCTATACACTACAAGAATAAAAGAACTAAAAAGCCTCAACTACACATCAATAAAATTATTCTAACACCAAAACCGCAAAAGAATTACAATTATGTTATACCAAAATACTAGAATATAATGAAATAAACACCTAACCAACAAACCAATCCAAAATGTAATAAAAACAAGCCATCCAAATACCAAACAATTCCCCAAGTGTGTTCCAATCCCTCAAACATCATTTAATAAGATTCTGGGGTTGGACTTGCAAATGGAGACACTAATTGCGAGACAGGTAGATGTTTTCTGGATTGTTTTTTACTCTTAATAGTATACAGCTAACATAACACAGAATATCTATAATGTATAACATTTATCAAAGTAAAAATTCATAAACACATCTATAGCTAGTATATATAAACCCCGGCCCTAACACACGCAGTTCAGGCCCAAATTATTGTCTTTTGTCTGGTTTGGCATCTTATTGCTTTATACTTAATCTGATCAGATGTTCATAATTCTCCCACAGAAACACGAACCATTCTCCCCTTTTCTGTTGTAGTCACTACAATTAGGACATGTGCCACTAGAATTAATTGTCATGTTATATGTGATTTTATTCCCCTTTCTATTTAGATAATTCGAGAGGTCTATGTATCAATGCAGGGGGGGGGGCAACTCCTGTCCACAAGGGCCACCAACAGGTCAGGTTTTAAGAATATCCCTGCTTCAGCACAGGTGGCTCAATCAGTGGGTTAGTCGTTGACTGAGCCACTGCTTGAGCCACCTGTGCTGACGCAGGAATATCCTTAAATCCTGACCTGTTGGTGGCCCTTGAGGACTGGAGTTGTCCGCTCCTGCACTAGACGTATAAAAAGAAAATAATCCCACTGTTTTCAAGGTTTCCTCCAGAACCAACTTTCCCGTGATACGATGGAAACATCTGTGTTTAAACACTTCATACATGCAATACTTGACAATGTTTTTTTGTTATGTAAGGTGTAATAATTTATAATAAATAATACTGTTAAAACCTTCCATTACTGTTAAACCTTAGTATTTCATTGCTTTTGGTGTACTATATATAAGGTTTTATTGTACTATGATTCATTTTTTCCAGGCTTCATGCCATGCAGTGTCACCTCCAGCACAGATAACGAATTACAATGTGTGATCCAATCACCTGCAAAAGTATTTACAGTGACAAACGATGGAAAACATCCAGGTACGTGCCTGAATCTTTTGTAATATTAATAACGAATTATAGTCCATATATTTAAAATGTTAGATGTCATAAAAGACCAACAGAGAGAGCTGTGTAGTTTAGGTGTTTTTATCAGATGAAGAAGAAAAGCTGTGAAACAAAGATAGTTGAGCACAAATATAGCTTAATAGGAAATTGTTCTGGATGCTAGAAATAACTGAGATTTTTTTTAAATATTAATAAGGAAGGAGGGTTCTACTTACATATTAATGAGTAGACAGGCTGGCATTGGGCAGTTGTAATTGTAATATAGTTTCTATAGTTTACAAGTCGGATGATACATTGAACACTTACATCTGTCCAGTTTCTGTTTATTCTTACTGTACGTAAACTGAAGGAGTAACTCAGTGAGTAACGACACTGACTCTGAGAATGACACTGAGTTTGAATTAGGGGAGCCTGGTTCAAATCCTAGTGACCTTGAGTACATCACTTTATATCCCTGTGCCTCAAACACCAAAAACATTGATTGTAAGCTCCTCTGGACAGGGAGTCTGTCTGTAGCAATCCTATGTGCCATGCACTATACTGTAATTGTGAAGCGCTTTGTCCCATTGGGAGAATAGCGCTATGTAGAATAAAGTTATTGTTTTATTAAACTAATATCAGAACACTTCTGTTATTGTAAATAATCACTATCAATTCGGCACCAATCATTTTAGATATTTCGCAAATACCTTATTTATAGCTACATCATTCAATATAATATATTGTGATAACATGAGAATATTTAATGTACTGTATTTGTTTTGCAAAATCTCTTATGAAATGGACTCTAGCTTATTTTAAGAGGGAATTGCACACAACTTTAGCTATTTAAGTCTATAGAGTCACAATCTAAAGAAAAGTATTGGTTTGTTAATAACTCTTTTTAAGTAATGTATATTTTGTGTGAGCAAATGTCTTTCTACTGAAACAACTAGATAATGAAATGTGAGCTTGTCAGATATAAAAAATGCAATTGTTCTACATCCTAATGATAAAATACATTATATTGTGGGCAGGGCTGTGTAATTTGTATAATATGAGCAATTCATGATACAGTATGCAATATTTTTTTCTTAGCAGTATCTGTTTTATACTATTTAGCCATTTATAGTTTCATATGCATTGAATTATATTAAGAAACAATGAATACTGTACATATTAACTTGTGAATAAAGTTTAAAAATGTATTGAACCATTGCCTTACAATGGCTGTCTCAGGTCATGTCCAGTTCTAACAGTATTTCTCATGTTTGTTTCAGTGTATGGATTAGGATATGCTTGGAGTCCTTCAACGCTGGATATTTTTGCTGGGGATACTGTAAGATGGCAGTGGCAAGCGCAACCATATCTCTTAAATGTAGGATACAGCGTATTCTCTGTCTCAAGTCCTGGAAACATAACCTATGATGGCAAAGGATTTATAAGTGGAAGCAGAAGAGTAAATTCCGGTGTGTTTCCAAGTCAACAACATTTTCTTTAGAGCTGGCTTGTGTATAGCTGACGTGGAATACCACAATATGCACGTTGTAGAGCTGGCTTGTGTATAGCTGACGTGGAATAACACAAAGTTCTCGCTGTAGAGCTGGCTTGTGTATAGCTGATGTGGATTAACACAATATTCTCGTTGTAGAGCTGGCTTGTGTATAGCTGACGTGGAATACCACAATGTTCTCGTTGTAGAGCTGGCTTGTGTATAGCTGATGTGGAATACCACAATGTTCTCGTTGTAGAGCTGGCTTGTGTATAGCTGATGTGGAATACCACAATGTTCTCGTTGTAGAGCTGGCTTGTGTATAGCTGACGTGGAATAACACAAAGTTCTCGTTGTAGAGCTGGCTTGTGTATAGCTGATGTGGATTAACACAATATTCTCGTTGTAGAGCTGGCTTGTGTATAGCTGACGTGGAATACCACAATGTGCACGTTGTAGAGCTGGCTTGTGTATAGCTGACGTGGAATACCACAATGTGCACGTTGTAGAGCTGGCTTGTGTATAGCTGATGTGGAATACCACAATGTTCTCGTTGTAGAGCTGGCTTGTGTATAGCTGATGTGGAATATCACAATGTGCACGTTGTAGAGCTGGCTTGTGTATAGCTGATGTGGAATACCACAATGTTCTCGTTGTAGAGCTGGCTTGTGTATAGTTAATGTGGAATACCACAATGTGCTCGTTTTTGTTCTCTGGGACTTATTCATCAAACTGTTTGTAGATACCAAACTAGGCAGTATTTACTGGCAGTAGGTAGCAGTAAATATATCTGGAAATCTTGTATCACTAAGATTTTGATTACAGAAAAACCTACGAGATTTCAGCTCTCCGTTCCAATCTCACAATGGCTGGGATTCATGGAGCTGCTATTTGGGGTATCGCACCCACTACAGCGGTAACAGCCTTTAAACTCAATGGCAGTTACCTCTAGATCAGAGTGCCATACTCCAAATGTGGGCTTGACTCTTGGTCAATGTATTTAATAGTATGTGAATTTTGTAAGATTTGCTTATTTACATACCAAATTTCAATATCACATGGGCACTCTGTGCTCATTTGCATGTCATTAACCAGAATCCATGACTGCAGTGGAAGCAATATATGCTATGCGATAATGGGGAAAGACAGGGATGCAGACCTGTGTGAGACATGCAAATGCACCACGTATGGTATTTCTATTTACTGTATACATGAAATGGACAAACCAAATCTCTACTTATCACAAACATTGCATGGTTTGGACATGCGAGAATTATTTAATGAATAAGGCAACGTGTTTCCAAGTGATATTATGCTTTCGTTTTTTTAAATGTCCATTCTCGCATTTTAATGATTATATTCATATTATTGTGTATTTAATATCCTTAGGCTGACTTCTGACATCTGCCATTATTATCCTATTATCCTCTTACTGATGTTCATATGCTTCAATATTTCTATTGTGCTTAGGTTTCTTCTCATACCAGTTCACATCTCCTGGAATCTATTACTACAGCAGTGGTTATGTTAATGTGGCACAGACTATTTTTCTACAAGGTGTGATCCACGTATTGCCAGCTCAGGATCTGAAAAGTCAAATCTATTTGTCAGTTGGAGGAATAGAAGCCAAATACGTTCCAGGTAACCAATGCCCACATTATGGAAAAGTCTGCAGTTGGGTTAAACCCAATGTTGCTTTACAGTTTTCAAGTAAACGCAAATAGAAGCAGAATTTGATCTTCTTATAAATGTCTCCTGCAAGTTTTCTTTCATATGTACCTATTTAATATGTAATGGAATCATGTATAGATGGATCGTATGCTAATGTAGTGGTGATATTAACATAATATATTCTAATATGACAGAGAAGAATATTGAAACATATTTTGTAAGTATAATTTTTAATAGAGACATGTAAATAGTGTTTATCGTATGTCTTTGTACAGCTTCGGTTTCACTCCGCTCAGAAAGGTCATTGGCTGACTGCCAGGCAAAGGAGCCCGCATGTCCTCACCTCTCTAATGATAGCCAGAGCAGCAATTCTATTGTGTTTGAGTTTTCAAGCTGCTACTCCCCCTCCATAGACAGCATTGACCCATCTTCTGGAACAATTCATGACTCAATAACCATCAATGGGACTGGTTTCAGTAATGTCATATGTGCTAATCAGGTAAAACATCCTATTAAACAGATATGCACTGGGATCAATTGTTACACAGAATGTGCTTGAGCAAAAGCAAAATAACCTTTTTTTACATTTATTGTGGATTTATTTGTTACAATGCCTATTCTCTGTTTCAAATAGGGAAACATTTTGTCCCAAAACATATCAATTATGTGGGTGGTAAAACAAAAATATTTTCCTAAACCATGGTGTGCATTAAGGCGCCTATTTACTAAGCTTTGCTACTCCCCAAGACACCTTGCAGCTCCATAGGACATTTTCTGTAAGGTGTTTTCAATCCCTGAAAAGTGTTGTATGGAATAGCACCATTTAGTATATATTGGCCTAAATTTCTTGTAGATCTCACACAAAAGCGTATAGCAGATGAATTTTCCAAACATCCATGTTCTCTAATTTAAATAAAAAGCTGACTTTTTGGCTACCTACTGTATAGAATAAAACAACATGGTATGATATTTGGGAGTTATAGACACAATGCACAAGTAAGCAATTTATATGTATGTACTGTATAGTGAAAATATTAACACAGGTTGCATGAGCAACAATAGTAGATATACTGTATGGAATAGCCTTCCAGCAGTGATGGTAGAGATAGATACACTCAAGAAATGTAAAAAATTCTCAAGATATTTATGAAAGAGTTCTAATTAGGAAAAAGTCAAAGATCAAATAGAAATTCTCCATTAACTAAGGATTTACAGGCAGTGTGTGTGGGCAAGATGGTCATTATCAGTGGTCAGTTTCTACGTTTCTATGAGTTAATAACTTATGTCTTCAATCTTTATATTGTGAGCAAATAAAGCTATGAAAACCTTATAGGTAATGTGTAATATGTTGCAATATGATGTTCCAACTGCACCACTGGTATCTATAGACAGACTGCAATATATCACACTGTGATATGTTGTACTATATACTATACAGCACATTCTATATATGCAAGTACTGAGTCACTGTTGGAAGGACCTACAGTCTACCACACTGTCATCAATATAAAACTGTCATCACATTTAAAATGTTAAGATATCGCGTAGTTTCATAACAAGAAATGCTACATAAATATTGTAATTATATCTATTTTTTTAAATTAGATTTCGATTGGAAAATATCCCTGTACTGTTTCCTATGCCGATGAGAATTCAGTGACATGCAACGTGGACCCTCAAAACACAATGTCTGTTGGGACTGCAGAAATTGTTTCACTCACAGTGAACAACCTTGGCAATGCCATCAACACTTTGACGGAGGAAATGGCTCGGCGTTTTGCCCTTTTGCCTCACATTGAGTCTGTCACTCCTAGTGATGGGTCATTTACAGGATATACACGGTTAACCATACATGGGTCAGGGTTTTCAGATACAAAAGGCAGCACAAGAGTAACGATAGCAGGTTTGGATTGTGCCATTGTATCTGTAAATTATACAGATATTACATGTGATACGTTGCCTGGCAATTCACATAATGTGGATGTAAAGGTTGATGTAAATGGCATTCCCACTCAGTGCAAAGGTTCCTGCAGCTTTTCATATACTAGTACAGTTACACCTGTCATATCAAGCATTCCCCCCACTATTACCCATAACACATCTACATTTGACATACATGGCGTTGGCTTTGGAACAAGTGTTGATGACATTATAATATATTTAGGAGACATGCAGTTAGAGGCACTATATGTTAGTGACACCAACATTAGTTGTACCATTAATCCTATTCCTGCTGGTGATTATGTTGTCAAAGTTATAGTTTTAAGTAAAGGTTTGGCTTCAGGGAGATTTACCATCAATAGCCCTGCAGAAGCAACTCTTTTAACAAAGTCTGGAAGCATTAAAGGTGGTACACTTCTGTTGATCCAAGGAAATGGATTTGACCCTCTCAACACTACAGTGCTAATTGATGGTTCTGCATGCCAAGTGGGATCCGTTACCACCGTTGAAGTTCAGTGTGTCACACCTCCCTCTCTGGCTGCTAAAAATGCCACAGTGTATATCCGTGTGCATTCTATTGTTTATCCAGCGCTAAGCTTTTTATATGCAGAGAGTGACACCCCTGCAGTGACATCACTTCTTCCAGTCACAGGTATGCTTTATTTTTAATATCGTGTTTTTTAGGTTATGTTCATTGATATAACATTGTAATTAGATGCAAGTAGAATGATAAAACATTGTCCACAGATGGAAGTTGCAATGGCCACTCGGGACCCCTCGAGGTATACAGTATGTTGTTGGCCAAGAACGATTTCCTTTCTAAACAACTGGCCAGTAAGTGTATACAATCTAACCAACATTTTTGTTTTCTTTTCATATTATAAGTGTGGAAGTATGAGATTGTTAGACATCATAAGTATTCTTTTGTGTTTAGTCTGCTAGGAAATCGTTCTTGGCCAACAACATACTGTATACCTCGAGGGGGATATATATACAGTACATAAAGATATAGCAAATGTATAACCAATAATGACATATGAAATTATGCATACCCACCCTCTTTTGGGGGTATAAAAAAGACTGTTTTGGACCATCTCAGCAGTGCATTTTGTGTTGGTCAGACAGCATTGTTTAATTTGTATTAGATGGACTCTTCCAAGCGGCTGCTGCAATAAAGTTTCTCAACAGATTGCTTTTGCCTAAATAATAATAAGTGTGAACTGAGTTTTTTCCACGACATAAGTTGCTCACCGTGACTTGATTTGTGTCTGGTTGGAACCAATCTCAGCTACACACTGCATAGCCAATACTCACACTGATGAGATCCAAAAGGTTGAAACAGCTGTCTGTGAGTAGGTATATTGGCTGTGCACTTTTTAAACCCAGGCTGTGCTGAAAAAGATGTGTATTACTATAGGTATAATGTAATCTTATAGGGATACATGTTAAAATGCATAAGAAGCAAAACGTGACACACAGTGAGTGCTCGTTTGCATGTTGTTACCCAGAATCCCTGGCGGCAGTGAAAGCATTGTATGCTAAGACAGCGGTGTGCAAACTGGGGGGCGTGACCCCCTTGAGTGGCAGGAGAATTTCTAGGGGGGGCACGGGCAGTTACAGAGGCCCTTCGCTCTTCCCCACGGCATTTAAATTAAATGCCGGGGGAGGCGTGAGGCCTCTGTAACTCACTTACCTGCTGGCAGCTGGGTCTTCGGCGATGCGTCGCCATGGCAACGCGCATCAAATGATGCTCAAATGATGATGCTCAAATGATGCTGAGTCATTGGAGAGGGGGGGGGGCGCGAACGCTGCGGCTCCCGGGCAGGAGGGGTGTAGCTCAAGAAGTTTGCGCACCCCTGTGCTAAGAGATATTGACGAAAGGCAAGTTTCTGGGCCGGTCTCGTCTGAGACATGTGAATGTGCTCATTAGTGGTATAATTATTTTCTTTACGTACAAATTCATGATGATAGTTTTACCCATCATAAATTTCCAAGAATAAACTACATTTATAAACAAACTATTATAACAGTTATTGATAAGCAAGAAATGTCTATAAATCGGAATACATCTAATTTACTTTGACATTTCAAAGCTAGACTATTTTGTTGTAATTAGTACTTTAACATATAATAAAATATTGCATATATGTACATTAATTATGCTAAATTCTGAAGGACCTGTCAAATATTTTTGTCTAGGACCATCTGGAACATTGATCACAGTTGCTGGATCACAGTTTGGTTTGGATGCCACACAGATTGCCGTGAGCATAGACAATACTGCATGCAATATAACGGCAGTCACTGATCACCAGTTACAGTGTATCGTTGGTAACCATTCTGGAGGCAATTTCTCTGTGATGCTACATAATCAAAAAGGTTTTGCAAAGACCAGTGCATATTTTAAATATGAACTAACTATGACAAATGTCTCTCCAAATAGAGGTAAGGAATAAGAAGAAATTGAGAAACTATGGAAGAATAGTTGTGCATATAAGTATATGGATAAATTAGGCATGCAGTGAATTGATAACCCTTCCATTGAGGTGTTAATATACAAAAACATATATTTTATTGTAGTTTGGAAAACTATTTAAACGTTAGACTATCTGCATTAATTTAAATAAAACAAGGTAAATGCAAAATCAATTTGAACACATTCTAAGACTATTCAGGATTTAACAAATTCTTGTAAATTTGGTTTTAATGAATGAATTAATTAATCCATTCACATAGAACTGCACACTAGATGAGGAACTGTCTCCTTGCTTAATAACGGATTACTTTCGTTTTTTATATGTTTTTTCCTTTTCCTGTTTCTACGCGGTTCCAATTTGAGAATAGAATGAGAGTTGCCAAGCTGTAATTATATGTAACCTTCTACTATATTACATAATTACATTTCCTTATCAATGTGTTTCTATATTCAGATTCCCTCCATGTAAAATCCTAATCCCAGAGGGGCAACAAGTTAAGAACCCAGAAATAATGATGTTATTTACGTTTAAATCCACCGGGTCACCAATATGGCCAAACCTTTCTTTCAGTTTTGACATTTTAGTACCATCCTACTCCATCATATAGATAACAATGTTATACTGTATGCAGATTCATCTCGGCTGTTAAACTAATTTGTATCCACTGTGTCTAATACTTCTGCATATATATATTTTTTTAGGCAGCTTTGGTGGGGGTTTAACAATCACAGTCACCGGCTCTGGCTTTGATCAGCTGAATTCTAAAGTACTTGTTTGCAACTCTGAATGCAAAGTGGACATATTCAAATCAAATACAAATGTCCTCTTTTGTGAAGTACCACCACAGAATGGTAAGCCAGCAGATGCAGTCTCTTGTTTCTATTAATTTTGTACTCAATGTGAACGCTGAGTGCTAAATTTAAAATATCTTGCATGTGAGTTTGTCATGTCAGTATAGGCTCTGTTCCTCAGAGAAAATACTCTACAATCTATGCACATAGGTGATGTAAAGTGCAAATTCTTCCTTGAACCTATATGCCTGGGAGGTCTCTTTTTGGGGCTGTGCATTTGTAACAGTGTTTCCCCGACCCCCTGGGAGATTCTACCATTACTGGTCTTGTGGTGCATGATACCTGCTGGTAACAGGATGACTGAGCTGTCCGCCGGTGGTAGTGGGGACACAGGATCAGGTTTCTGGGTACATTACCCACATGGTTCTCTAGCAGTGCAGCACCTCCTGTAGGCTGTAGGCTCCAGATAGGTGAAGATGATCTCCTACAATAAAACTAATCACCTCTCCTCCCAGTAAGATCACACACCAGGCAGGAGGTATAACAACAGGAACAGCTTTATTCTCTTTCTGTACAGCACAGGAACAGGACAGGTCTCTGGGATGGTCAGCTGAAGGATGGTCCCTGGACCTACACTACAGGCCAAGGGCACCCGCAGCAGTCCTAGCTCTTCCCTGAGCCTCTAGAAGGACCAGGAGTATAGGGTATCACTCACTTTCCCCCAAAGGGAAACGGAACAGGGTAGGCCAAGCTCCAGGCAATCCTGTGTGATACTGCCTCTCTCAAGGAAGAGGCACACAACCTAAATTTGGGGCGGCAGCGCCCTTAAGTATAGCCAGGAAGAGGGCATCAGGTCTGTCCAATGTTTGGACATGCTCAGGCCTGATGTCACCGCCTCCCACTGTCAATCAAGTGCAACCAGTGTGTAGGGAAAACCCATATTGACTACTGGCAGGCCTGCTTTTACCAGGGCTTACTGCCAGGAGTAGGGTAGGTTATTAGCCATAGGTGGCATGGCTACAGCTACACATTGAAGACTGTAACAGATGTATTACTAAAAAAATTCAATGTATGCTGTGAGACCGTATTCCATGAACAATCTGGTTCATTGGTTTCTCCAGTTTTGCCCCTTTTTCATGTATATACAAAATACAACCCCCACCCCCTCCCCCCCCCCACACACACAATATAATAACCTCACCCACACAAAATACAATAACCTCCACACACACAAAATACAATACCCACCCTCACAAAATACAATACCCTCACCCACACAAAATACAATAACCCCCACACACAAAATACAACCCCTCCCCACACACACACACACACACACACAATACAATAGCCCCCTACACACACACAAAATACAAAACACACACACACACTACACCTTACCTTGGATGATCTGAGTCAGATCTCTGTTGCCACTCCCGTCCACACGCGAATGCGGAATCTGGGCCCGGCTTCCAGCACGCACCGGAAGAGACAAGCTGCGGGTTCGGCAAGAGAGGGGGGCCCGGAACAGCTGGGGAAAACTGGGGACCCATCGAAAATCAGAGGCTCTGCAGCCGGACGCAGAAGTTGGGCGGGGCCAAACTTCCAGTGCCTGCTGGGCCCCTCACAACCACTGGGCCTAGGACACATGTCCTGGCTCTACCGCCCCCTATCGGCGGCCCTACTTGTTCTTACAGCTCTGATACATACTGTAACCTCTTTTGTGTTTTCAAAACCTTTTTTTATAACAACATATTGTATATCATTTTCACATTTGTTTAATAAAGGGTACCATTCATTGCAAATCATTTAATAAATAGTGGGCCCTGCTTTGTGTAATAAAAAATATTTGATATAAATAGATAAATAAATATTGGTAATTTAGCTTTTTGATACTTAGGTACAATTGTTGTTTAGCATGGCAAGTCTACCATGGTCAGCATTAGAAGACTACACATTCATAGTTACATAGTAGATGAGGTTGAAAAAAGACATACGTCCATCAAGTTCAACCTATGCTAAATTTAGACAACAGATACTTTATCCTATATCTATACTTCCATATTGATCCAGAGGAAGGCAAACAAAAAACCCCAGTGAATATCTTCCAATGATATCTCATAAGGGGAAAAATAAATTCCTTCCTGACTCCAAGAATTGGCAATCAGATTAATTGTATTGTATTGTATGTCTTTATTTATATAGCGCCATTAGTGTACATAGCGCTTCACAGTAGTAATACATGTGGTAATCAAATAAATAACAGATAATATAAATAACAGATCATGGGAATAAGTGCTTTAGACATAAAAGTAACATTTCGGAAGAGGAGTCCCTGCCCCGAGGAGCTTACAGTCTAATTGGTAGGTAGGTAGAACGTACAGAGACAGTAGGAGGGAGTTCTGGTAAGTGCGTCTGCAGGGGGCCAAGCTTTATGTATCGTGTTCAATCCCTGGATCAACATTCTTCCCATGTTTACTTATTTAGTTTATCATTGTATAACTTTCCTTTCTAAAAAGATGTCCAACCTTTTTTTGAAAAAATCTATTGTATCTGCCATCATAGTCTCCATGGGTAATGAATTCCACATTGTAACTTCCCTATTGTAAATAACCCTTTCCTTTGTTGCTGGGGCAATCATCTTTCCTCCAACCTTAAGGGATGGCCCTGAGTCCTTTTTACTACCCTTGGGATGAATAGTTCTTTTGAAAGCTCCTTATACTGTCCCCAAATATATTTGTATATAGTTATCATATCCCCTCTTAGACGCCTCTTTTCTAATGTAAATAAATCTAATTTAGTTAGCCTCTCCTCATAAGTTAGACTGTCCTTCGCCTTGATTAATTTGGTGGCTCTTCTCTGCACTCTCTCTAGTTCCATAATGTCTTTTCTTAGGAGTGCTGCCCAAAATTGTACTCCATACAAATGCAGAACAATGGCAAACTGTAGCAGAAGATAATTTGCACTTACCAAACCCAGTAGTAATAACACTTTAATTAGGACCATAAGCACAGAAGGTGGTCTGTGATTTCCCACCACAGGGGTGCATTAAATATATACAAACAAATATTGTGATCCCAGCACTGTGTGGAATTTAGAGTTGAATGACTGACTCAAATACAAGATATGTATTAATACAGAATGAAGTAACATTGGATTGTAGCATAGTCTTTACTCTGTGTTTTTGTAGAGACTTCCTTTGCACAAAGCTGTCATGTCCTTGTTGCCAATGGAAATGATGTTGCCCAACTGGATAATGCCTTTTCCTACGATTCCACGCTGACTCCTGTAATATCTGATGTCTATCCTAAGCGAGGCGGTACAGCCGGAGGAAGCAGACTCACCATCACTGGCTCAGGATTCAGGTATTGCCAATCAGTGCAGGTAGTATCCAAGTAAAGAAAAGGGGTGACACTAGGCGCAAAGGAATGATATGAAATGGGTGATTAACCAAGTGTTCTCAAAATGAGCATAAACAAGGTAAGTATATGAAACAAAAATATTTCCTTATTTGGAATTTTTTGTGCTTATTTTTAGTATATTTTAATAAATATTTTATTTTTGTTTCATATACTTACCTTGTTTATGCTTATTTTGAGAACACTTGGTTAACCACCCATTTCATATCATTCCTTTGCGCCTAGTGTCACCCCTTTTCTTTTCACAGTAATTTTTGTGGATCTGTGAGAATTCCACATCATGAAGGCAGCACTATTATTATATTTTAATTCACCAATATATTTATTTTATTTTCCACACCAATTAGCGCTTGGAAACACTTTTTTCACTTCGGTATCCAAGTAAAACCTTGAGTGAAGGTTCTCCACAAAATTAGTTTGTTGTATTTAAATCCAGTATGTTAGCATATTTATAATTGAAGGAAGATGATCTTATTAATACAGTAACACTGCTGGTGAAAATTCTTAAATCGCTTACGTCCAGTTGAATTTAGCATATCAGAACGACGAGTGAAAAAGCCGAAATAGAGAATGAGAAATTCCAATACAGGAAGGGAATTTAATAATAATGTTAAATGAATTGGACAAAGTGTCATTTTATTTAATAATAATAATAATAAAAAAAAAAAAGAAACAAATATATAATTTAATACAAAGAACAATGGGTCTTTTATATTAATTTGGTTTTGTTTGTGAAATGTGTCACTTATCTCACACCTTGTATTGCTCATAACTGTAACATAATGCCTCATATTTACTAAGTCAAAGAATTCAGATCACAGCATGAATTACCTCAATGAGAAATAACGGTACTCTGACCAAGACGGTATTGTCAGCAGTGCATGCCTACAGTCCAATAGTGTATGTCGACAAGTTGGAACCTTATTATATGAAGAAGTGAACTATATTATTCGGGTGGCTGAGGCAACACTTGCCGACTTTCTGGCTCTAGAAGACACCGTACACACTATATACTTGAACAAGCTGTAAGGACTGGAGTCTTCCTACACTAGAAAGGGTCTAACGTCATAGCATCACTTAGTCAATATAGCCTAAAAAAATTTGTGTAACGCAGCACAAGATTTTGGGAAGGACAAGCAAAATGTACATAAGCATGTGAGGTTATTGTTTTTTATCCTATTTTTTGTTTGTTTTGGAAGCACCAACAGCTCAAGTATCAGTGTTACCATAGCACAAGCGACATGTGAGATGCAGTCTGCCAATAGCACACATATTATATGTATCACAAAAGCTCAGTCTCCTTCACAACGAGCCAAGGTTAAAGTGAACATTGAAGGCCAAGGAGTCGCTAAGATGGTAAGAAAAATTGCACTATTGTCTAAAGTAAAGCAGAGAAGAAATAGTTGACGTCATTCCCTTTATATTTCCCATTGAAGATCTATACTGGGTTAATAGTCTACTCTATCTAGTGAAGGCTTAAATATATACTTTTATTGTGTAGTTCAGAAAATCACATTTGTCCGGGCAAGTTGTCAATTTGAACTGACAAATAACTATATGATAAATTTAATAAAACCTTTCAACATTTTTATTTTGCAGAGTTTACCAATGAGTCACATTATGCTCTATACAGAATACATTAAATTATTCCCTACTATATAGCAAATATAGAGAACTCCTGGGTGTGTCTGTGAGTCTTCATCAGGACCCCAAATCACCTTCAATAACCGTATTCTTGGGAGTGATGTGCACTGTGGGAATGTCACTTTTTACATCAAATTTTATAATTCGCTAAAGATTTTTCCTGCCTTCCTGTACTGTACAGCGTGTACAGTTTAGCCTAAAGCAGAGAAATACAGAGGGCCCACTCAAAGGCAGCTATTTCATCCTTTTGATTAATCAGTTTGATATTTGTCACTGATACTGCAGCTGCTATGCGTGAATGAAACAGTTTTAGTGACCAGTGGAAGTAGGGTTGTCTGTTTTTTCTGTACCTTGCACTGTGAATGGTTTAGTCACCTTTTTTTTTCCAGCATCTCCTAATGTCTAATTAATATATATATTAGCGCTTGGAAACACTTTTTTCACTTCAGTATCCAAGTAAAACCTTGAGTGAAGGTTCTCCACAAAATTAGTTTGTTGTATTTAAATCCAGTATGTTAGCATATTTATAATTGAAGGAAGATGACTTTATTAATAACACTGCTGGTGAAAATTCTTAAATCGCTTACATCCAGTTGAATTTAGCATATCAGAACAACGAGTGAAAAAGCCAAAATAGAGAATGAGAAATTCCAATACAGGAAGGGAATTTAATAATAATGTTAAATGAATTGGACAAAGTGTCATTTTATTTAATAATAAAAAATAAAAAAAGAAACAAATATATAATTTAATACAAAGAACAATGGGTCGTTTATATTAATTTGTTTTTGTTTATGAAATGTGTCACTTAGCTCACACCTTGTATTGCTCATTACTATAACATAATGCCTCATATTTACTAAGTCATATATATATCAGGGCTCATTACCAGGCAGACCAGAAGATCCATGGAACACAAAATAAGGAAGAGACAGCACTCAACGTAATGTCACAAGTAGAATTGTATTCAAAAGCAGGCACTGATAAAGCACTCCCTTGATAAAGGTCCTGTCCCTAGGACGAAACGTCGGTGACTGTGCCTGCTTTTGAATACAATTCTACTTGTGACATTACCCTGAGTGCTGTCTCTTCCTTATTTTGTACTAGCTGATATACCCGGCGTTGCCCGTGATGTAATGTTCTGGCTCCCCCTTCGTCCCTCTCCCCCCCTCTCTCCTGACTCCCCCCCCGCTCTCTCCTGACTCCCTCTCCCCCCTCTCTCCTGACCACCCCCTCTCTCCTTACTCCCTCTCCCCCCTCTCTCCTGACTCCCTCTCCCCCCCTCTCTCCTGACTCCCTCTCCCCCCTCTCTCCTGACTCCCTCTCCCCCCCCCTCTCCTGACTCCATCTCCCCCCCCCTCTCTCCTGACTCCCTCTCCCCCCCTCTCTCCTGACTCCCTCTCCCCCCTGTGTGTACACAGGGTGTGTGTATAGAGATGGATGAAAGTTACCAAGGGTTTCAGGTGTGAGTGTGTGTGTGTACACAGGGTGTGTGTTAATCCGTTTTTATTACATGAAGAAGCATGAAAGTCAAGGGTCTGATGTGTGAGTGGAGGTGTGAGTGTGTGTGTGTACACAGGGTGTGTGTATAGAGATGGATGAAAGTTACCAAGGGTCTCAGGTGTGAGTGTGTCTGTACACAGGGTGTGTGTATAGACAGGGGTGACAGTGTGAGATGGCTGAAACTTATCAGGGGTGACAGTGTGAGATGGCTGAAACTTACCTTGGACTCCGCAGGGGTTCTCTGGGGGTATGGTGTGTCAGTGTCAGTGTGTGACAGTGAAGTAGGTGTGTGTCAGTGATGTCACTCTACCTTTTGGCCAATGAGAGTCGTGTGGGAGGCACACAGGGACCAATGTCTGTGTGTGTCTATGTGTGTGTCACAGTGGAGCGTACCTCTTGGCCAATGAGAGTCGCGGTGGGGGGGGGGGGGCGGACGGACGCAGGGACCAATGTCTGTGTGTGTCTATGTGTGTGTCACAGTGGAGCGTACCTCTTGGCCAATGAGAGTCACGGGCGGGCGGGCAGACCCTCGGACCAATCAGATTCACCGCATCTAGCACCAGACTCGCAAGATTCAATTTTATTATATATAGATTCCGTGGATCTCCTGGTCTGCCTGGTAAGGAGCCTTGCTGTGGTGAAGTACATTTTTATTGATATTACAGCGCATATAGACAGCTACTTACAATAAGGTAGCAAATTCAGGCATTTCAGGATAAAATCCTATCTCGACAGCGAACAAAGGTCTCGCGATGGTATCACACACACACAGTACAGTAGCATTATGTGACTTATACAAACATACTTTTCTGTGTTGATGCATAATTAATTGCCAGGTGGTGCTCTAAATTGTGGCAAATGACAAATATGAAGACATCATGTGATAATGGGTATATTAAACAGCTTATTTTCTTTTCTTTAAATGATTTGTTTCAGGACAATGCAGACTTTTTCTACATTGATGTTTGGTCGTCAAAATATACATGGGGAGGAGAATCGCCTCCTGATGAAGGAACATTTGCAGTTATCACTAAAGGGCAAACAGTCTTGCTGGATCAAAGTACCCCTGTGCTAAAGATGCTACTGATTCAGGGTAAAGTGTATACATGCAAACTTGTCAACCAGTGCTGATTTAGCGCCAACAGACTTCTGTACCATTTAGTAAATTGGTGCATTTGTTGAATACTTAAGTAATAATTCCCAAAGGACAGGGCATTACGTGGCTATTAAAGTTCTAGGTGGACTCAACTGGGGTATTAATGGCCAGGTAATGCCCTGTCCAGAGAATATAACTATTAAAGGGTAAATTATATTGTTATAGTTTATGTAATCAGAGCGATTTAGAAGCTTTTTTCAACGCTGGATAAAAAATGTTCTATGATGGTTGAGAAATGATACTGTTTCCTCCCACCAATGTGTATTAAAATGATTCCTGTAAATGAAGCACATATAAAATAAGATAAAGTAGTCCTTATGTAAACTTAAAAAAGATATAACGATGATAAAATATTAAAATGAATACATTTTAATGTTAAAATTGCTGAAACATTTAATCACAATTTCTTTTTTATTGAATCCCTGGTGTTGATCTTGCCCAGGTGTTACCTGTGATAAATATACTACAGCTCATGCTGATGCCACATATTATATACGGACTTGTGGAAGTTGTGCATGTCTGGGCATCTGTGAGAAAATTAAAGAAGCACAGAGAGGAGTGTTAGATTTGAACATAGACCAGAGAGAAAGGAAGGAAATTAAGTAAAGTAAGAAAAACAAGAAAAAGGAGGAAGCTCGACAAAATGAAGATAGAGAAGGATATGAGAATACAGAAGGATATAGAAATAGAGAAGGATATGGAAATAGAGAAGGATATTGGACTAGTGAAGGATATTGGACTAGTGAAGGATATGGGACTAGAGAAGGATATGGGACTAGAGAAGGATATGGGACTAGAGAAGTATATGGGACTAGAGAAGGATATGGGACTAGAGAAGGATATGCAAATAGAGAAGGATATGGGACTAGAGAAGGATATGCAAATAGAGAAGGATATGGGACTAGAGAAGGATATGGGACTAGAGAAGGATATGCAAATAGAGAAGGATATGCAAATAGAGAAGGATATGCAAATAGAGAAGGATATGGAAATAGAGAAGGATATGGGACTAGTGAAGGATATGGGACTAGAGAAGGATATGGAAATAGAGAAGGATATGGACTAGAGAAGGATATGGGACTAGAAAAAGATATGGAAATAGAGAAGGATATGGGACTAGAGAAGGATATGGGACTAGAGAAGGATATGCAAATAGAGAAGGATATGGGACTAGGAAAGGATATGGGACTAGAGAAGGATATGGGACTAGAAAAGGATATGGGACTAGAGAAGGATATGGGACTAGAGAAGGACATGGGACTCGAGAAGGACATGGGACTCGAAGGGCATGGGACTCGAGAAGGGCATGGGACTCGAGAAGGGCATGGGACTCGAGAAGGACATGGGACTCGAGAAAGACATGGGACTCGAGAAGGACATGGGACTCGAGAAGGACATGGGACTTGAGAAGGACATGGGACTAGAGAAGGACATGGGACTCGAGAAGGACATGGGACTCGAGAATTCAAAATAATTGAAAACTAAATAGAGAGTGGGACAGGGAGTGAAAAATATACATAAACCTGAACAGTAGAAAGAAAGGCAAATTCAAAATTAAATAAACAAGAGACAAGCCAGGAAAATAAGGAAGAAAAAATGAATGGAATAAAGTGAAGGGAAGGAATAAAAGAAGATCTGGTGTCATTGTTATTTCTCTCTTTCCTCCTCTCCCCATCACAATTGTTGTAACTGTAGATTGATATCTAATTACATTGTCATTTGGTTTATAAAATTCTTGGCATTCCTGTGTGATTGATGGCCAGGATTGTAACCAATCAGAGAGCAGGATTTAGTTGTTCACTTTCTTTTTACCGTCTAATGAATAGTATTTTTACAGAGCTATATTTAGTAAATGGTGCTACGCCTTTTTATTTATTTAGAAAAATGTTTTACCAGGAAGTACACTGAAAATAACCTCTCGTTTTCAAGTATGTCCTGGGCACAGAGTTATAACAATACGTGTTTACATTAAATGAAGAGTTATACCGTCAATTCACAGAAATTTCATGGACATTTAGAGTTGGAAATTGGGTACAGGGGATAAAAGGCAGCAGCTTTAACATCACTAAACATCAGCAAACAGCTCACACCCTTTAGCTGCACCAGAGGCTGTCCACCTTTGGGGCAACGCAGATGTACACTGAAGGGGTTCAGATTCAATGCAGCTGTTGTTTCAAAAAGTTCTTTGGGTCATTAACATTCCAGAGGGTGGGGCTAATGAAATACAGCAGTAAGCAAACACAGTTATTAATACTTAGCACGCTGGATATGTGCAGAGGGGAGCAGCTCTTGGGGAACCCCATCAGTCATCCATCTTAAGTCACCTTATGGTCCATTTAAATAAATAACAGAATACGGCCCTTTAAATGGGATGTAAGGTGACTTGTGGCATAGCACCATTTACTAAATCTGGCCCATTGTTGCTTTAAGCCACTCGCAGAAAGGTGAACACAAGTCTACAGTATGCACAATATAGTAAAAATGAATATTTTCTGGTTTGTATTTTTCTGTTTTTTTACATTATAATTTTGCGGTATTTATGAATTAATCCGCAATAAAGTATGACACCGTTTTTAACATTTCAGTGCTGGAGCAAATGGAAATATGACCTAATATGCCACATTTTCCATGTCCAAAGAAATTGCTCTAAAAAATTTGTGACAGTCACAGGGGTTCAAGTTCTCCATTCTGCAATGTCTGCATTCACATGAGTCACTATCTGCTCCCCTTTCTTAGTGTGAATAGTATTTATCATGTTTATCTTCTGAGATTGTAGCTCAAAGTGACACACAGAAATAGTGTTATAAATGTCTTTACGTTTAGAATTAGCTCTTAGGAGGAACTGTCCACTTCAAGAGGTAGGCCAAAAGTTAGTGGCAGTTTTAATAGGTTAAATGTAAATCATTTGTACCGTTAAGAAAATATGCAGACAAGTACTGTATAAGTATTTTTAAATATTTTTTTTTAACTTTTTATGGTTTATTGGGAATCAAATCTTTTGCTGGAGTTATAAAATCTTTATTTAAACTTCTTTAGTGACACGATTGACAGTCCTCTAATCTGCAGGTCATTTTGTTGCGGACTGGGAATTTTGGCCGCGGGCAAACGCTGGGGACCATTTTGTTGTCATTTCATTGTAAAGTCATTATGATGCCATCATTTGTCAAGCAGATAAACATACTGTACTGTAGGTCGTTGACTAGCCTACATTCAGCAGACCCAAAGAAAAGGAAAACAGAATAATCACAGGATACACAGATAAAATTGTTACTTTAAAGTACATTGAATCGATTACACCAAGTAGTAGAAAATATAGAGATAGACAGCACTCAAAACAATTAATGAGCGACGATGCAGGGTGCACAGGGGAACGGGGAGGACCCTGATTCCTCCAAAAAATATCAGGAGCAACAAGGGGGGGGTGTTCCTGGCACACACTGACGATTGGAAAGAAAATGTAAAAATGGATTTGCCAAAAGTAAGCAAATTAATGTGAGGTTAGAGAAAAAATAAATGTTTACACAGAGTAGGTTTTTTTTTTGCTTTCTAATTGTGATACTGTACATACAAAAAGATTGTGTTAGTGGATAAATAGTTATATAAAATGCAGTATCTAGGTGTTTGTTGCAAAGCAGCCTGGTCTAAAAGACTGCAAAAAAAAGCCACAAATTGAAAGGACATGATGAGCGACAGCACTCGTGCAAACACTCACAGACTACTTCTTACAATTCATTTGCAAACTCTTAATTTAATTTGTTCCAGCAGCAACAACAACTGGCTACTCTAAGAAATGCGACTGGGTCTGATCGAAGAAGATCAGGAGAAAGGTCCCAAAAACACTGCACTCTACCTATTTACAATTTCCAGCGAATTGAAATAAAATCAAGATTTTGCAGTCTAATTTACACTTGCCCGTTCCTTGTAAGGATGTGTCCGCGAGTGTTTGACTGAGTGCTGTCTCTCATCTTGCTACCTAATTGTGACTGCCCTTTTGAATGTGTTACCTTGCCGGATAACTGCATGCAATGTAATTTATGTAAATTATAAATCTATTTTTTATTGTGTATCTTTTACATCCTACAGTTATTGTTGTCCTAACAAATTACCTGACAAGCTAATTATTGGGGTTACTACATTTGCATTTCACCTACAATGTTAGAACTTGTGCGGTGAACTACAGTAATTTTTTACAACTGTAATTGACAAACCTTTTCAGAAATGGAAATTATTTTCGAAGTGTTTCGTCTGCATAAAAAAAATATATCCGTTTTATTTAGCTGTTGTTTGTCATGCTTCTTGTTATTGTAACAGGAGGAAGTTTAATATTTGATGAAGCCGACATTGAATTGCAGTCAGAGAATATCCTTATTACAGACGGAGGACTTCTTCAGGTACGTTTAATAGTAGGAAGTGCAGAATGCTCATTGGGAAGTGGCAGTAAATGGCATATTTACAGATGCACACATACAACGTTCAGTGTAATACAAAATCTAAAAAGTAAAAAACACTTATTGACATTAAATATGTACAAGTTTATGTACACTGTAAAGCTTCATATAAACTGGTACTGGTGGAGGCAACTGGCTTAATACCTAGCACTTTGTAGTAGTACCTAACTGCAAGGATTAGATATCTATATTTTGCTGATGTAAGGTGCACCAACTACTAATTGCTGCATCAAACCTGATAAATAAAACCTAATAATTCTCCAGCAACACTAAGCATAAAACAAGACACAAGACAATGCCTCTGCTGGGAAGTGCGTCCAATGATGTCATGTCTTCTTTTGGTCATGTCCAGATAGGGACAGAAGCAGCTCCGTTCCAGCACAAAGCCATCATTACACTACATGGGCACCTGCGCTCCCCTGAGTTACCTCTGTATGGTGCAAAGACCTTGGCTGTAAGAGAGGGAACATTGGATCTACATGGTAAAGAACATGCTTTGTTAATTCGTTTTTCCTGCATGCATTCCAATAATGCCACAATGTATTGTAATTATCAATGTATTTCAAATATTGTATTATGTAAGTCTAGTATATTTATGAGTGGGGGGAAAAGGAGCACTGCAATGAAGGAGAACTGGAGGCAAACGTCAGCAAAGTAACAAAAATGTATTGAGGCATGTAGCCGAAAAGTTAAAAAGAGAAACCTCTATCGCGTTTCTCGCCAATGGCGCTTTATCAAAGAGTAGTTTGCTACAGGATTAGCGGCTTATGCACTAAGGGAATCTTTCTGGTGCCGTGCTTTGCTGCTGGTTCCCAGCGGGTGAATACCAGCTCTCCGCGACTTACAGTCTGTCCCTGTACTTTGTGATTCATGCTTATATCCTCCTGCTACAGCCGCAATCTACCACATAGTGGTCGGGCACCCCGTTATTCAAGGGTTTTTACGTCACGTGTCCGATTTAGTATCAGTCCAGGGTTTGTAGCACCTACCATTGAGGTGCTTCCTCTCTACATTTATTTATGAGTGGGGTTTTCAAACATATAACACTTTATTGGTAAGAAGTTTTAGGGGCCTACATTATAATAGGATCTTTCGCGTCAAACTTGTAGTGCTAAAAAGTATGTAGTTTGTTAGGACTTCTTACATATGATATAACTAGTTTTGGTAAATGTAAATTATTAGCCCTACTGTGAAAATACATTTAGTGATCATATATAATGAAACATCGGTGCTGCATCAAATTACATTTTTGTTGATACATCGCAACTTAAACACTTCTAATTCTGCACTAACAATATAAGCAGACTTTGTTGGACTTGCTTATACTTGATCTAAGTTCTAAAGACTAAATGCAGCCTAAAATAAAGTGAAATGGTCACAAATAATGTGTTGAAAACATAAAAGTTCTTAGTCTGTAGTGTAGAGATGGTTAAATAGTAGGACTTATGCCAGGTACAACTTGGCATTCAATTTTGACACAGTTTCAACACAAGTTTAGACACAAATATACAAAATGTTTCAGTACATACCATTTACATCTGTGGGCATCACTGTCGTTTCCTCCAATATACCTGACTAAATAATTTTTTTGACTCGATGCGCACATTGAAAATAAATGGTTAGTACATAGATGCGCACACACACACACACACAATATAGTTTTTTTCTGCATCAATTTTATAGCCAAATGTTCCTACAGTTGTTAGACCACCTTGTCTTTCTTAGAGAAGGAATCTAGAACTAAATCACAAATAGGGCCTAAAAAGAAAGTGTCAGTCAGAGTTGATTTTATGGGGTTAGGAAAGAGAAACTTGTTAAGCTTTTGGCAATTTATTATTAAAAAAAAAAAAAAAAAAACCACTATGGAACAGAATGGATATATTACGATGATACAGGTATCCTGCCCATGAGTCACACTCTACCCACTGTGCTATATTCATTATTCACTGTTCATTTACTAATCATGTTCTAAAATTCTCTAATGGTGTACTCTATATCTTGAAGCCCATGAAGTTGATATAGGGAACTTGGCAATTATAAGATAAATAAAAAACTGTGTCATATGCACAGGAAGTTATACTTCAGGTCAAATACCTCAAAAATGATAAAAGCTAACATAGGTTTTTATTTTTGTCACGATACCCTATAGTGGAAACTATTGTGCAACGCTGCCATTTTTTGTGAAATTTGTTAAATCTAGCCTGTTTTGAGCAGAACAAAAATGTCACTATTAAAATATATACATTTTTAGTTTTGTGCTTTGTGGATAATTATATTCGTACTAAAAAATCTCCAGAAAAGTGTAGAATGCCACAAATAATTTTTCTTGGAGATTAGAGCGGTTATCTACAAGTTTAAAATACATGTTTCTTATTTAAAGTGGGAGAACATCTCTCTGAAAATCCCTGTTTACTGGGATGAACCACATATTGATGTAATTAGGTGAAGCTTTAATTCCAGTCTGATTCTGTCAGGGGAAAGAAGTGAGCACACAAGACAAGCAGGGGATTCCGGGAAAGGACCATAGCATCTTCCTGTTACATTGGCAGTGCTTATAATGAAAATATTATTTTGTCAGTCGATTTATAGAGAAAAGAGATAGGGAAGTACTTGGAACTAGCCAATTTTTATATGATCTGTTCAGCACAAAGTTGATTTGGGGAAGGATCATGTTTAAAAAATGTCATCTAATGTACAGAAAACACACAATCCCAGCAAGCTTTAACCACAGAACCCACCACAACATAATATATATATTATATTAATATATATATATATAATATATATATTCTACAGTAACTAGTTGTAGGGGCATCCCACACTATATGTTGCAGACTGCTTACAAAAAAGTTGTTTTGCATTTAAACAAGTGCATTTTTTTCTGTATTCCAGGACTGCCAGTTCCTGTGACATGGACCCGACTAGCTCAAACAGCCAAAGCAGGAACATCAACTCTCATTTTACAACAAAGTGTAACATGGAAAGCTGGGGATGAAATAGTCATAGCAACAACAGGCCATAGGTACATTAGGATAGCAAGACCGTAAATACAAGGCTGCTGGCTTATCTCATTAATTGTAAACTCAACCAGGATTGAATATACTGTATGTCTGAGAGTATCCCTTTCTTGTTACAGACACAGCCAAAAAGAAAGTGAAACAAGAAGAATTAAGGGCATATCCACAGATGGAAGAAACCTGACTCTAACTGAGCCAGTGAATTACAAACACTTGGGGATATCAGTCAATCTGCCTGACGGAACTGTATTTGAAGCAAGAGCAGAAGTTGGTCTTCTAACTAGAAATATTGTTGTAAGAGGCTCTGATAATATGGAATGGAATGACACAATAGAAGCTTGTGCAGATGGATTTAATACTGGTAAGGTTACATTTTTTGTGCTACATCAGTCAATTTAGGATTTTTATTATAAACTACTTACATACATAGTTTTTAAATAACCACTATCGACTTTGCAATAATGTATCTTACACTTCAATATTACCAAAAGAAAATAATTAAATGGAAACAAGTTATTAAAGCCCATGTTTACTAAACAGTGCTATTCCATAACACGGTGCTAGAAAACACCTTATGGCCCATTCAAGTAAAGGTTTTTCTAGTGCCAAAAGGTGTCATACTGGCTTCTGTTGCATTGTTTATTGATCCTTCTGGTCCCGAAAGGCTTAAGATAAAAATGTTGTCCATATGTGATTTTATTACCGTACTTCATGCTTTTCAATCACTTCTTTTAGGTGAATTTGCCACGCAAACATGTTTCCAGGGAAGGAATGGGGAAGAAATAGGAAGTGACCAGTTTGGAGGTTGCATCATGTTCCATGCTCCAAAGCCAAGCCAACTTCTGTCAATTGGAAGAATAGAATATGTGGAGGTAAATGACGAGGGGTATTACAAATCCTTCTATATTTTTTGTTTAATTCCTGCTTTACAATATATATATATTGTAGCAGGATGACCGTGGCTAGTGAGGAGGCAACATAATTCTTCCAGGAAAATAATATAGTGGTGGTTTTAATTGTCCAAAGATGCAACAAAACAATCGGTACACTGTCCCTTTAAGTAGCAGAGAATGTCAAATCAAAAGCCTATCCCTGTTAGGGGAACTAACTAAACAAAAGTTCAGTCTGTCTACCTGGCTGGCTAGCTAACCTAGACCAGACCAACAATGTACAATAACACCAGTTGGCTCCTTACCTGGGAGCTTTATTTCCCTTTGGGACAGGATCAATATGAGCAGCCTGTGTCTGTCTGTCAGCACTACTCTGTCCTTTCTCAGTGCCTGAGGGCTGTTATATAGTGAGTGCGGCCGTGCGCGCGCATGCCTGTTCGAAGCCGCATGCACGTGCCGCATGCTTTTTGTGTGTGTGTGTGTGTGTAATTTATTATTTATTTTTAAAAAACCATTGGTGCAGACACACAAATACATACACACATACACACACACACATGTATACATACATACACATGTATACATAAATACACACACACATATACATACATTAAGCGCCGGTAGCGGCGCGAAAAGATGATTTTCCTGTAGGCTCCCCGCTCCCTGCCGTGCGCACGCGTGGTCCTTGTATAGAAGGGCTGACTAACCTCAGCCATCTATAACTGCCATGCGTGCGCATGGCGTAGCACGCTGCCGCACTGTATAACAGCCCTGAGAGAGACTGCTGCCCCAGAGGCATTTCCTCTTCCTCTTTTTAAAAAGCAGGTGAGCTTACTCAATTAGGATCACCTGTGGATTGCCTAATGAGTTGGGTTAACTCCTCATGTGCTGGAAAGCAGGCATACTGCCACCTCCTACTAATGTATACCGAGTCTATGACTGTCACAATATATATATACACACATTTAATATTTTTTAGCTTGCCTCAAATTTATATATCTTAATATAACTTGCATCTACAATCATGCACTGCCATATGATATTTCTATCTTTTTCAAGTGTAATTTCACAGCACAGCACACACATGTACATCTGATTTAATTAATGTAATTCACATTTCACATACAGTGCTGTATATGGCTACGTCCATAGAGGGGGGAGCCACGCTGAGCCGTGCGGACGCTGAGGCTCGTCTGCGCAATCAGGAGCGATTGCATGAACTAGCAGACGAGCCGGGAGGCGGGGGGAGGCGGGGCATTGACAACACTGGGCCAATAGTCCGCGAAGCACCGACGTCAACGTCACCGCGCCGTGACGTTGACGCTGCTTCGCTCTGATTGGAGGTTTTCAGCCGACAGCGCACTCAGAAACAGGTTCTGCTGCCGGCTGAAACTCCCTGTGCCTTAGCACGCCTGCGGACGCTCGCGGGAGCCCCCTCTGAAGACAATCCTCATTGAGGATGACGGGTCTCATCGCGGAGCGTCCGCACAGCTCAGCGCTGACTGTCCTTCTATGGACTCAGCCATAGATCAAATCAGGGACTGCAACTGTTTGTTTTTTAATATGTAGTATTGGTTGTCCAACAACTAACCATCATGTTTGTTCTTAGATGCTGTTTTAAACCAGGCACATATGAACCTGTGAACCTGTGAAGGTGTTGGGAAATGCTATATAAAACACTGCAGTGGTTAAGAGGATCTCAAATGTCTCAGAGAGATGTTTTAGTCCTTACTCCTGTGTGATTCAAAGGTCAAATTTAGAATGATATAGAGTCCTCTAGTATTATATTGCAAGTGTGCGAAAAGTATTCCATAAAATATAAGTAACCTGTTCATCAAGTTTCATATACTTGATTTCTATTTCTTAATTAAAATAGATTTACCTTAAACCTAGTGGTTGAAGATAATACACAAATAAAGTAAAATATACGATTAAAACATTGAAGCTCCTTCCCAAATCCTTCTCTTGCTCCATATTACCACCACGCATGTCACTTCCCGAAACAAGCCATGAAGCCCTTTCTGGGATCGTCAGGCATAGATCTTGGTTTATAACAGTTGTGGTAGTTCAAAAAATGAAATTAATATATGGTGTTATTGTGTATGATCAATAACTGATTATGTTTAATCTTCCAAATATCTTATATTAATTTAACCTGCTATGAGTAATGAATCTGCAAATTGCATAAGGCAGAAAATGTAACTTTTCATCTAGTTTCATACTGTAACATAACTTTTTTTATGTCTCTCATTTTAAATTGAAATAGTTATTTCAGTAACAAAAACAAAGTTTATCATGTAATTATTTGTCACATGCTTGATGCTTATCATGAGTATTATTTCTTTTTGTAGATATTTCATGCTGGGCAAGCCTTCAGACTGGGGCGCTATCCAATACACTGGCATTTGATGGGTGATCTCCAGTTTAAGTCATATGTACGAGGTTGCGCAATTCATCAGACATACAACAGAGCAGTAACCATCCATAACACTCATCATCTTCTTGTTGAAAATAATGTAATATATGACATTATGGGAGGGGCATTTTTCATTGAAGATGGAATTGAGCATGGCAATATTCTTCAGTACAACTTAGCTGTATTTGTTCGCCAGAGTACAAGCCTTCTAAATGACGATGTCACGCCCGCAGCTTTTTGGGTTACCAATCCCAATAACACCATTAGGCACAATGCAGCAGCAGGTGGCACACACTTTGGCTTCTGGTATAGAATGAATGATAACCCAGATGGACCCTCCTATGACCCAACAATTTGCCAAAAAAGGGTCCCACTTGGTGAATTCTACAATAACACTGTTCATTCTCAAGGATGGTTTGGAATCTGGATATTTCAAGAATATTTTCCCATGCAAGGGGAAAGTTGCAGTTCATCTACCCCAATGCCGGCTATTTTTGACTCATTGACCACTTGGAATTGCGAAAAAGGGGCAGAATGGGTGAATGGTGGCGCTCTTCAATTTCACAATTTTTCAATGATAAATAATGAGAAAGCTGGCATAGAAACCAAGAGGGTAATGTCAAACTATGTTGAGGGCTGGGGAGAGACCAATGGGGCAGTCATTAAGAACGCTGTAATAGTTGGTCATCTTGATGAACTTGGACTAGGCTCTAGTTATTGTACCTCTAAGGGTATAATCCTTCCATTTGACGAAGGGTTAACAGTTTCATCTACCAAGTTTATGAATTTTGATCGCCCAAATTGCGCTGCAATAGGAGTTACGGAAATTGTTGGACTCTGTATGGACAGATGCGGAGGCTGGAGTGCAAAGTTTGGTGGAATACAGTATTTTAATTCACATAACAAGGCTGGATTCCGATGGGAACATGAAGTTGTTCTAATTGATATAGATGGGACCCTTACAGGTAACAGTTTTGTTTATTCTTTTAGTTCTTTTTTTTTCTTCTTCAAAATAACCCAATAAAAGGAGACATCAATACAATGTACATTTCTACAGCAAGTATAACACAGTATTTATCAGTAAATCACATATTTACCTAAATGTATTATATTCAAAGGTGCGCAACAAAAGTCATTCTTTTCTGGAATTGGATTTGCTTTACTTTATTCATCATTTATTGGTTAATTTTCGAGTAGGGTTTCAGAGACATATTAATTTATTTTAGGGAGTCTGGCATGATAACTAATTACCTAATATAAGGAGTACACATTGAATACTCTTGTATATTTCTTATTGGAGGTAGATTTTCAGAACACAATTTGAATAGATTGTTAAGATATCCTAAACTGTGTAACAAATGCTAAAAAAGTAATAAAGCTGTCGCATGAGTTGATTTTTTTTTGTACTTTTATTTAGTGGACTGCAGCTTTAAACTCAGTCTGTGCATTATCATACAGTACTTCTATATTACTAGGTAAAGTTCTTTTATAGGGAATTATAAATATACAGTTGTTATTTAAAGTTTTGTTAAGCTCTATTTACTTTTGTGCTATGTCTTTAATTTTAGGGAAACTTGGTAACAAAGTGGTACCAAAAAGTGGATTGCTTGATCCTTCAGAGTGCAGTAAAAGTGATGATTGGAGCGTCGGATTTCCTGGCTATGTTTGTAACTCTACAGTCAGCTTTCATCGCTTAGCCTTCAATAAACCATCGCCATCATCTCTTCAAGGACAGGATGTGATCATTTCTAATTCTTTTGGTAGAGTATTCAGGAACAATTCACAATTGCCTGCTAAAGATAATGTACTGTCTAAAAGGATACGTCTTGAGAAAAAGTTTAAGAATTAGAGTAGTAAAGTGCATGTTTCTACCCCAAGAACTTTTTATTTGTTTATTTTATATATACTGATATGTTATAGGCAATTGGTCCCCATAATATAATACAGATTTTCCATGGGGTTTATAGGCTTGCGCACTATAAAATAAAATAATATGTCATATTTTAGCTTGAGTCAATCTGTATCTTCTTTTTATTTCAAACTGATTGTGTCATTCATATCACCCATTTTATATGTGCATTTGAGGGCATAATTTTACTTTCGCGGATCAGCTAATGGGTAAGAGTTATGAAAAAGACCCTAAATTGATGGGTCATCATATAAACGTACCCCATTGGTTGGGTTTACTTGGAATACTTTATTTCCTGTTATTTTATAGTTACAGCTCAACCCTGGTATAACGCGAATCCGCTTATAACGCGATGCAAGCGTTGCTCCCAATTTTCGTAGCTATGAATACTTTACAACACGATTATTGGTATCTTAAATACTTTATTGTACATTGCATACAATTGTACATTATTTCTAACGCGATCCGCTTATAACGCGATGTGATTCATTGGACCCCAAGCACAGCGTTATAACGGGGTTGAGCTGTATTTCAATATGACTAACCATTTTAAATATTTAATCAGGTACATCATATTCATTTTTCTGGTACATCCTAGGTTTCAGCATCGTTCCCTTTTTGATTAAACGTTTGACTCATGCGCCTGGATGGATGGCTTTACTACCTAATGCAAAGTCTTTCAACTGGTACTTTCATGATGTAGAACACATCACTAACATCTCCTATGCCTCAATGTTCTATGGATTTAAGGTAATGTTTCATTATATTAGACAGTTAGACATTGAGGTATAAAAAGCATTTTACACATTAGAAATGGAATTTAAAACATGTCCTGTTAGGTTACATGTGGTTTTTAGGACAAAAGTCACATTGTGGACAAATCATATACACAAATATTTAGGATGAACCTTTATTTCCGATTTTTTTTTTGTAACATTAGATATTGACTGATACTTTTAAAGCCTTTATCGGAGGAGTGGCTCAGTTAGTAAAGACACTGACTGGTACTGAGTTTGAACCTGGTTCAATTCCCGGTGTCGGCTCCTTGTGACCTTGGGCAAATCACTTTAGCTCCTTTTGCCTCAGGCACCAAAAAGTAGATTGTAAGCTCCACGGGGCAGGGACCTGTGCCTGCAAAATGTCTCTGTAAAGTGCTGTGTACAACTAGCAGCACTTTACAAGAACATGCTATTATTATTATTAAGCCAATATACACTAGCTAAACAATATATTTCCGACTTTCCGATCACTGAAAAATCATAGTAATCAATATGAAGTAAATTCACGGTTTTATTATTAAACACATTGATTTTATAATAACATAATAGCATATACAGTACTGTATTGTGACTCCTGGTATGTGACACCGTTGCTTTGAACTTTTAGCGAGACCTTTAATAAATAATAATACTGCAGTTAGTGACTCCTTTCTTTTTCTATTGTTGTAGAAGGAGGACTATCTGATAATATCTCACAATCTTACCCAGCAACCTGACATGTTTAAGATCATTGATAAAAGAAATAGATCTCAGCAGCAACTAAGCTGGAACAATAGTACCAATGGTGACTGGTACTTTGATGACAACACAACGACATTATCTTACATTGGTATGCTTTGCAATATTGTCGCAAATAAGTTACTAGTATGTGGGAGCATCATGTTGCTAAGAGAAATACAGGTTCAACTGGGTCAATTTGCCATGTAATTATTTTGCCAAATCCATTCAAAGTTTGGGTACATTTTTCACACCCCCTTGCGATATTAAGATTTTTTGGCAGTGAATTATTACTTAGTTACAGGTACAGCAGGTTATTTAGTGTACTCTGCCTGTCAGCGGGCCCTATGCATTTGGACCAATATGACGTCTTTGGACATTGCCTTCTTGCTGCTGCTGCCCCGTGACATAATTACTCCCTGGCCACAGTGTGTTATTTATAAACATTTCAGCGTATTCAAATGAGCACTTTTGAGTTGAAAAAAATTAAACTAAAAACATATAATCAGCGCTCAAACCTATAAACCCTAACCTATATACTATTGAAATAAATAGGTGCTCTACAAATGAAGAGAGATCCCCTATATGGGAAACCCTGTATGTGATCCCTCACAGACTATTTTATTAGAATGGGGAATGGCTGCCTAAGGAATAAACAAACCTATCCACAAGGCATGTATACAAAGCATGAACAACAAGAAACAGAAAACACAAAAACATATACAATACAAACAATGATTCCCTGGCGCACTAACAGATATTAAACCTGACAGCAGAGTGCAGTCCCATGAATCAAGTAGATGATATTGGATGAGATCTACAGTCCACACTGTCCCATTCCTTTTAGATTGAAGACTTGTCTGGAAATAAAAACAAAACAACCATTGCGCAGTACCCTATGGTCAGTTCTCTACACCCCCACCGTTGCTATCTACTCACTTAAAAATAGATAGAAATGGGCCTCAAAAGGTTTCTTTGCTCTCCTCCCGGTTGGCTCCAACTTGTTGCTGCTGCTGGTGACGTGATCTTTACTTCCAGCGTCAGCACCGCCATACACCGTGTGGGAACAAGAATGGGCGCCAATAGTGTGATAACATAACATTTATTGATAAAAATAGCAGGGTAAAAAACATGCACTCACATGCTGTAATGCCCTATGTGCGTCCTACAACGTGCCGTCCGCTTGCATGGGAGGATGCCGAGGGATTGCAGGAGGAGGCTGGATTCGGCGTGGGTCCCCGCTTCGTGGCCGCGACTCGGAGCGCCTATTCCCTCCTCTGATGACTTTCCCCGCCAATCAACCTCTTCTCCTCTCAATGGGTATGCACGCCGCAGCACGTCCTGGAGGCTCCACCCTACGCGCGTTTCGTGACTCTGACGTCACTTCTTCAGGGGTAATGGAGCCGTGGGGGCACTGTAGGTTATTTATATCCTTGTGCATTGCTAACGAGGGATTCCCATTGGGTAATTGTCCTCGCTGGGAACTCCCACTGAGTGTCCACTTGTAGATAATGAAGGGCAATTTGTATACAGCTGACTTAACCCCTTCATGTCTGGACAGTAACAATCACAATATACATACACTCCAGCATATTCGTGAAACATACTTATAAAAATGGCAATAGGCTATAATTAATATATTCTAATGCCAATACATCTTATACATAGAAATACATCAATAAAAATAATCTGATTGCATATAAAAATATAAATAAAAAGTGGATAGCAACATTATGGCTTATAATTCCAAATTGTATTTTGAAAGATAGCTATTAAGCTGACTCCCTACCAATGCCGGCATAGAGGACCCAGAGGTGGAAAGAGAATATATTAGATTGAACCATAAGATAACCTGGTTATGCTATATCCAACATCAGCAGTATACTATATAAACCTAACTATCTCTCAGGAATGCTGCCAGGTCGAATTCAATATTTAGTCCTCTTGGGGTCATGGTTTTAAGGGTATATATCCAGTAGCTTTCGCGTCTGGATATAAGATTTATTTTGTCACCCCCCCTCCAATTCTGCTTGGGACATTCAATCCCTTTACAGATTAACCCTTCAGGATTTTGTCCATGCTTACTTTTAAAGTGGCTGGAGACACTGTGTGTCTCCAGACCCCTTTTAATATTGTAAACATGTTCTGCAAGACGTCGTTTCAATGGTCTACCCGTTCGCCCTACATATTGTAGTCCACACGGGCACTCTAACAGGTAGACCACAAAAGGAGTCTTGCAGGAGATGAATGATTTAATGGGGAATTTAATCCCCGTAACATTGGATTGAAATTGATTACATTTGGAGCTATATCTACAGCCAATGCATTTACCACATGTGAAAAATCCATCTAATTCCTTTAGCCATGTTGTATTATGTGCTTTCATGGAATTGAACGGACAACTTGGGGATAGTTTAAGTTTTAGATTGTCAGCTTTTTTAAAAACTATCTGAGGATGTTTGGGTAATATTGATTTTAAGATTGTATCGCCCTGTAGAATGCCCCAATGTTTCTTAATTATTTGTGTTATTTTATTGGACATTCCATTGTATTTGGTGATGAAGGGAATAAACTCACCGCCATCTGATTGTTTTGATCTCTTATTATCCATACAGATAAGGTCATCTCTATTGACACTTTTTACAGTCTCCAAGGCCCTCATCACCTTATTGGGATTATACTCTCTCTGAATGAACTTATCTTTAAGGTCATTGGCCTGTATCTCGAATATTTCCGGTTGAGAGCAATTCCTTTTAGTTCTTAGGAACTGGCCCTTGGGGATATTGTCAATCCATCTATGGTTGTGATGGCTGGATGCCAGAAGGTACGTATTAGCATCTACCTTTTTGTAAAAGGTCTTGGTCTCAATAGACCCCTTCTCAATGAATAATGTGAGATCCAAAAAGTCTATACTTGATGGGCTGGTGTTAAATGTGAATTTTAGATTCATATTATTATTGTCTAGATATGTTTGGAACTTCCCTAGATCTTCTGTGCCTCCACCCCAGATACATAGCACGTCATCTATATAGCGTTTCCATAGTACAAGGCTCGCCCCAAATGGGCTGCTGGATTGGATGTACTCCTCCTCCCACATGCCCATAAAGATGTTAGCATAGCTAGGGGCGAACCTTGTACCCATGGCAGTGCCACATATCTGGAGGAAGAAGCTGTTATCGTAACTGAAATAGTTATGTGTAAGGATATAACGTATCCCCTCTATTATGAATTCTCTGAATCCCTGTTCAAGACTGTCATCTTGGTTTAACACCCTTCTAATTGCTCTGATACCTAAGTCATGATTAATAACGGTATACAGAGACGTCACGTCACACGTGACCCAAATGTAATGATCTTCCCATTTAAGGTCCCTGACCAAATTTAGTACGTGTGTGGTGTCTCTTAAAAATGACGGGATTTTGGGGACATATTTCTGCAGAGCAGAATCGATAAACTGAGACAGATTGGATGTCAATGATTTTATCCCCGATATGATGGGGCGTCCAGGGGGATTCCAAAGATCTTTGTGAATCTTTGGAATGAAATAGAAAATTGGAATCCTTGGCTGTGATATATCCAAGAACTCCAATTCACTTTTGGAAATGTTTCCATCCAAGAATCCCTTGTGCAGATATTCTTGAAGTTCTGTTTTAAACTCTATAGATGGATTACACGGTAGTTTTTTATATGTGGTTCCATCGCTTAGGATTCTCAAGGACTCTTTCTTATAATAGTCAGAGTCCATGATAACTATGCCTCCCCCTTTGTCTGCAGACTTTATTACAATTTGTTTATTACTTTCTAAATTCTTAACTGCATCTTTTTCCAGTTTACTTAGATTGTGTTTATGGATTTTAAACTCACTGGTTGCCCTTTCCATATCCTGAATAACTAGTTCAGTAAATGTTTCTAAGAAATTTCCCTTAATATGTTTGGGGTAAAACACTGAGGGCCTTTTAAATTTAGTGGTGGGGATAACTCTTTGCTCAATGTTTTTATTATTGTCCTGAATGACCTCCCTACTGATAGCATCTTTCATGAAGTACTTTTTTAGTGTTAATCGTCTTGCAAATTTATGAGTGTCTATATATAGATCAAACATATTTGGTACCTTGGAGGGAGCGAAATTAAGGCCTCTGGACAAAACTTTCTCTTCAACCTCAGTGGTTCTATAGCTGCTGATATTGAATATATTGCTAACCTCTACCGATGGTTTGGCTGCTCTGACTTTTTTCTCTTTCCTTCTTCCACCTCTTTTTCCTCTGAATCCTCTATTCTTTTGCGTCTCGCCGACCTGGGGGTGTCTTTTCTCCCCACTGGGATTTCTATCTCGCTGTTCTTCCGTACGGGGAAATCGTAATCCCTGTCGTGGTCTAAAAAAGACAATTGATGTTGATTACTCTCATGATCAAATGGTGGTAAGTTGTAGGGTCTGAAATTATTATTAGATCTAAATACACTATTATCATAACCCCTAAATGACTCTCTGGGTCCATCATTATAGTGCTCGTGATGCCCATATCTACCATTAGGTTAGGGTTTATAGGTTTGAGCGCTGATTATATGTTTTTAGTTTAATTTTTTTCACCACAAGTTTTATCCATTATCACATACCAGCAGCCAACCATTAATATAAAATGTCACTTTTTTCCAGTAGAGCACTTCGCAGTTGTAACTTAGATAAATTATTTTCAGATGACACAGATATAGAACACATAGATGTAGACACTGAGAATTTAGATACACTATTTAATAAAGTAGAAAAACTCCTCACACAAGAAATGAGACAGATCTGGGAAGTGGTAGCTTTGAGGAAATATATAGAACATAAGAGAATACCAAGGGGACTTAGGGTCCTCAAGGTACCCACTCTAGAAACTGAGAATGAGATCTTTATGAAAGAGTGGAACCATCTCCTTGACACATGTGCATTCGGTTTAGTCAATTTATCTATCCAGTACAGAACAAAATCCCTAGAAGTTTTGGATAAAGAGATTATTGAAATCCAAGAAAAATTAGGCCAATTCTCCGAACTCAAAGAGTACAAAGTACTAGATGAAAAAATTTCACAGAGAATAGAAAAATTGGAGAAAGAAGTCATTAGTTCAAAACAGAAAAAATTTATCAGGGACAAAAAAGATTATGAACAAAATAGACAAAGAGACTGGAAAACTGAGAAAAAAGTTAACATTGTAGAAGATACATCCATAGTTGAGGTGCAATCCACACCAATCAATAAAACGATATTAAAGGAGGAAGTTAAATCAAAACCAAAAAAAGACAATGATAAAATGGATAAGATAACAAATAGAAAGATGACATCTCAAAGGCCCTACATGGGAGCTAGGCCACAAGCACCTGTAAGGGACGATCACCATAGATACCATGGCCCACCACGAGGAGGGTATTTCAATGGTAATGGTAGATATGGGCATCACGAGCACTATAATGATGGACCCAGAGAGTCATTTAGGGGTTATGATAATAGTGTATTTAGATCTAATAATAATTTCAGACCCTACAACTTACCACCATTTGATCATGAGAGTAATCAACATCAATTGTCTTTTTTAGACCACGACAGGGATTACGATTTCCCCGTACGGAAGAACAGCGAGATAGAAATCCCAGTGGGGAGAAAAGACACCCCCAGGTCGGCGAGACGCAAAAGAATAGAGGATTCAGAGGAAAAAGAGGTGGAAGAAGGAAAGAGAAAAAAGTCAGAGCAGCCAAACCATCGGTAGAGGTTAGCAATATATTCAATATCAGCAGCTATAGAACCACTGAGGTTGAAGAGAAAGTTTTGTCCAGAGGCCTTAATTTCGCTCCCTCCAAGGTACCAAATATGTTTGATCTATATATAGACACTCATAAATTTGCAAGACGATTAACACTAAAAAAGTACTTCATGAAAGATGCTATCAGTAGGGAGGTCATTCAGGACAATAATAAAAACATTGAGCAAAGAGTTATCCCCACCACTAAATTTAAAAGGCCCTCAGTGTTTTACCCCAAACATATTAAGGGAAATTTCTTAGAAACATTTACTGAACTAGTTATTCAGGATATGGAAAGGGCAACCAGTGAGTTTAAAATCCATAAACACAATCTAAGTAAACTGGAAAAAGATGCAGTTAAGAATTTAGAAAGTAATAAACAAATTGTAATAAAGTCTGCAGACAAAGGGGGAGGCATAGTTATCATGGACTCTGACTATTATAAGAAAGAGTCCTTGAGAATCCTAAGCGATGGAACCACATATAAAAAACTACCGTGTAATCCATCTATAGAGTTTAAAACAGAACTTCAAGAATATCTGCACAAGGGATTCTTGGATGGAAACATTTCCAAAAGTGAATTGGAGTTCTTGGATATATCACAGCCAAGGATTCCAATTTTCTATTTCATTCCAAAGATTCACAAAGATCTTTGGAATCCCCCTGGACGCCCCATCATATCGGGGATAAAATCATTGACATCCAATCTGTCTCAGTTTATCGATTCTACTCTGCAGAAATATGTCCCCAAAATCCCGTCATTTTTAAGAGACACCACACACGTACTAAATTTGGTCAGGGACCTTAAATGGGAAGATCATTACATTTGGGTCACGTGTGACGTGACGTCTCTGTATACCGTTATTAATCATGACTTAGGTATCAGAGCAATTAGAAGGGTGTTAAACCAAGATGACAGTCTTGAACAGGGATTCAGAGAATTCATAATAGAGGGGATACGTTATATCCTTACACATAACTATTTCAGTTACGATAACAGCTTCTTCCTCCAGATATGTGGCACTGCCATGGGTACAAGGTTCGCCCCTAGCTATGCTAACATCTTTATGGGCATGTGGGAGGAGGAGTACATCCAATCCAGCAGCCCATTTGGGGCGAGCCTTGTACTATGGAAACGCTATATAGATGACGTGCTATGTATCTGGGGTGGAGGCACAGAAGATCTAGGGAAGTTCCAAACATATCTAAACAATAATAATATGAATCTAAAATTCACATTTAACACCAGCCCATCAAGTATAGACTTTTTGGATCTCACATTATTCATTGAGAAGGGGTCTATTGAGACCAAGACCTTTTACAAAAAGGTAGATGCTAATACGTACCTTCTGGCATCCAGCCATCACAACCATAGATGGATTGACAATATCCCCAAGGGCCAGTTCCTAAGAACTAAAAGGAATTGCTCTCAACCGGAAATATTCGAGATACAGGCCAATGACCTTAAAGATAAGTTCATTCAGAGAGAGTATAATCCCAATAAGGTGATGAGGGCCTTGGAGACTGTAAAAAGTGTCAATAGAGATGACCTTATCTGTATGGATAATAAGAGATCAAAACAATCAGATGGCGGTGAGTTTATTCCCTTCATCACCAAATACAATGGAATGTCCAATAAAATAACACAAATAATTAAGAAACATTGGGGCATTCTACAGGGCGATACAATCTTAAAATCAATATTACCCAAACATCCTCAGATAGTTTTTAAAAAAGCTGACAATCTAAAACTTAAACTATCCCCAAGTTGTCCGTTCAATTCCATGAAAGCACATAATACAACATGGCTAAAGGAATTAGATGGATTTTTCACATGTGGTAAATGCATTGGCTGTAGATATAGCTCCAAATGTAATCAATTTCAATCCAATGTTACGGGGATTAAATTCCCCATTAAATCATTCATCTCCTGCAAGACTCCTTTTGTGGTCTACCTGTTAGAGTGCCCGTGTGGACTACAATATGTAGGGCGAACGGGTAGACCATTGAAACGACGTCTTGCAGAACATGTTTACAATATTAAAAGGGGTCTGGAGACACACAGTGTCTCCAGCCACTTTAAAAGTAAGCATGGACAAAATCCTGAAGGGTTAATCTGTAAAGGGATTGAATGTCCCAAGCAGAATTGGAGGGGGGGTGACAAAATAAATCTTATATCCAGACGCGAAAGCTACTGGATATATACCCTTAAAACCATGACCCCAAGAGGACTAAATATTGAATTCGACCTGGCAGCATTCCTGAGAGATAGTTAGGTTTATATAGTATACTGCTGATGTTGGATATAGCATAACCAGGTTATCTTATGGTTCAATCTAATATATTCTCTTTCCACCTCTGGGTCCTCTATGCCGGCATTGGTAGGGAGTCAGCTTAATAGCTATCTTTCAAAATACAATTTGGAATTATAAGCCATAATGTTGCTATCCACTTTTTATTTATATTTTTATATGCAATCAGATTATTTTTATTGATGTATTTCTATGTATAAGATGTATTGGCATTAGAATATATTAATTATAGCCTATTGCCATTTTTATAAGTATGTTTCACGAATATGCTGGAGTGTATGTATATTGTGATTGTTACTGTCCAGACATGAAGGGGTTAAGTCAGCTGTATACAAATTGCCCTTCATTATCTACAAGTGGACACTCAGTGGGAGTTCCCAGCGAGGACAATTACCCAATGGGAATCCCTCGTTAGCAATGCACAAGGATATAAATAACCTACAGTGCCCCCACGGCTCCATTACCCCTGAAGAAGTGACGTCAGAGTCACGAAACGCGCGTAGGGTGGAGCCTCCAGGACGTGCTGCGGCGTGCATACCCATTGAGAGGAGAAGAGGTTGATTGGCGGGGAAAGTCATCAGAGGAGGGAATAGGCGCTCCGAGTCGCGGCCACGAAGCGGGGACCCACGCCGAATCCAGCCTCCTCCTGCAATCCCTCGGCATCCTCCCATGCAAGCGGACGGCACGTTGTAGGACGCACATAGGGCATTACAGCATGTGAATGCATGTTTTTTACCCTGCTATTTTTATCAATAAATGTTATGTTATCACACTATTGGCGCCCATTCTTGTTCCCACACGGTGTATGGCGGTGCTGACGCTGGAAGTAAAGATCACGTCACCAGCAGCAGCAACAAGTTGGAGCCAACCGGGAGGAGAGCAAAGAAACCTTTTGAGGCCCATTTCTATCTATTTTTAAGTGAGTAGATAGCAACGGTGGGGGTGTAGAGAACTGACCATAGGGTACTGCGCAATGGTTGTTTTGTTTTTATTTCCAGACAAGTCTTCAATCTAAAAGGAATGGGACAGTGTGGACTGTAGATCTCATCCAATATCATCTACTTGATTCATGGGACTGCACTCTGCTGTCAGGTTTAATATCTGTTAGTGCGCCAGGGAATCATTGTTTGTATTGTATATGTTTTTGTGTTTTCTGTATCTTGTTGTTCGAGCACTTTTGAGTGCCAAAGAGCCTACATTTCAATTCAATGGCACCTATGGAATATTCAGCATTTGAAAGATTTTTTATTAATCAGTTACAGAACCAACTCTTTCAATTCATATTTAATCTTAAACAGGCATTACAAATGTTTGTTTAAATGCTCAATGACAAAAGCATGTAAGGGATGGCAACGGCATTTTATTTTATCTCTGCAGTATCTGGGAAACGCAGACTTCAGAGACGCGCCGTCGCAGGGACACTGGATCCAGACATGACAAACGTTAATGTTAACCTGAATGTTTACACTTGCTTTTACAAGGACTGCATCCCTCCTCCTCCTCCAACCACGGTGCCACTGCCAACAAGTCGCCCTGCAGTCTACATGTATGTATCAGCATGAATAGGCGCATGCAATGCCCCATGGTAATGTTTGAATTCTCAGCAGAACAATATAGTGTGATGTAATAGGATGTTAAGAGCACCACAGATCAAACACTAAACATTTTGTATCTGAACAGATATTAAAGGAATCATTCAAATATTGGTTGGATAGTTAGATTTGTTAAAGTCCACAGAGCTTTTGCACATTGCTGCCTTACTGTATCTAGCCAAATGTATCTTGCTGGTTGGCTTCAGTTTAAAACAGTACAGTAAGTATGCAGGGTAGTAGTGTGGAGCAACAGGTAGTGTTCAAAGACAAAGTGATACAAAAACCACATTAAGATAGAACTTTAAAAAAAAAATCAAGACAAAATCAAGTAAATAAGTATTTCGAAATACTGTGGATGGGAACATCTATAGTCCATTGTTGACACATCCAAATCAAATAAGCATACAATACAACATATTATATTGGAAATACATCTGCACCAGAGATTGTTTTTATTATGTTGATTTTGTTATTATGTTAAACCTAATGGGCATACAGTGCAATATTGCAACATTTTAAGGATGATTCACCCCATAATCAGGCCTGACATAATACCAAACTATATCAGCATCAGAGGTATAGGAGAAGCACACCTATAGTATGACAGTATGTCGGTTCCATAGGGGCACCATTGAGACAGACCAGAGTAGGGCTGTCTAAAATTTCAAGGGTGGATAGAACATAGGCATTCCAGTGTTAACAAATATGCCAATTTTCTCTCCACCCCCCCCCCCCCCCCCCCACATTCCCAGTTCTCCTCTTGATTCTCTCTCCATCCCCCCCACCCCTCCCCTGCTGCTGGGGGAGGAAAGGGGGAAAGGGAAGGAGGGGAGGGGGGAATGTAATATTGAATACATCTCCCCGCACCCCCCTCACCTCTCCACCCCCCCCCCCCCCCCCCCACTGCCGGAACATCTCCCCGCCCCCCCCCCCCTGCTGCTGGATGTATTGTGGGGTGAGATTTGTCTCTGTCTGTGTGTGTGTATGTGTGTTTCTGTCTGTGTCTCTGTCTGTGTGTGTGTCTCCCCCCGCTGCCAGAACATGTCCCCGGCCCCCCCTCCCACCCGCTGGCGGCACATCTCCCCGCGCTGCTGTGGCATGTCCCCTCGCTGCCGGCACATCTCCCCCCCCCTCTGGTTGGTACATCTCCCCACCTGCCCCCCCTCCCCCCCCCAGTTGGTACATCTCCCCTCGCTGGTGGCAAATGTTCCCGCCCCTCCACCCGCTGCCAGCACATCTCCCCCGCTAGCTGGCACATCTCCCCACTAGCCCCCCCCCCACCAGTAGCACATCCCTCCCGCACATCTCACATCACACACACAGCCCCGATCCAGGCAAGGACACGCCCCCCCTTTGTAGCCACGCCCCTCGCTCCTGCTCTAACATTTTTGCTGGACAGCCGAGGGAAACTTAGAATGTCCATAATTTGGGAGCTAAGTCACATTGGAAGCTCAAAATAGTTGTGTTGACCTACAAAACCGCAGCAGATTGTCCAGTAAAAGTTTTGTTGTGCTACAGCAGCAGCAATCTCTTTGTAATTCACAATTATTATCGATCACCCATAATTGGCCCTCGGGATTTTTTTTCTTACCTTCTTTGCCGCAAAACTTTTCACATGCCATGTCATCTTTGTATCTCTTCCCAGTGTTTGGTCAAATCGTTCCTTCTGGGAATCATCAACAGAAAATAACAGAACTGTCCCACGAGAAGGATCAAATGTTGTAATCCCTGCAGGTATTCCATACTCCTATACACCCTGTCTGTTAAACACATTGTATTCTACATTACAGCAGGGGTGCCCAGCCCCAGTCCTCAAGTCCACGCCCCCCCTCCAACCCCCCCCAAAAATGTCATGTTCTCAGGATATTCCAGCTTCAGCACAGGTGGCTCAATCTTCGACTGAGCCACCTGTGCTGAAGAAGGGACTGGTTGAGCCACCTGTACTGAAGCAGAGATATCTTGAAAACCTGGCCTGTGTAGGGGTGCAGGGGGGGAAACGGGGGGGGTTGAGGACTGGAGTTGAGCACCCCTGCATTAAAGCATTTACGTAGAGAATACAAGTTGTAAGTCATACAATGTACAGTAAGCCAGATGTAATTCATTTTGTTCATGAGGCACAAGAGTTATGTTTATGGGTCAGACATTCAAACATCTGATTTTGGAAAACATATGTTGCTGCTGCAGGAACATATCCCAGTACAATACTGTATATTGCTGACCTCATAGCAGCACTGTAGTTTTTTAAGAACATGAAAGTATTTGAAATTGAACAGTCAATAGAATGCAAACAACCACATAGCTGACAGCTCATACATTCCTTAGTACACTAATGTAGTGCAGTGTTTTCTTTGATGCTTTCAATGACTGTTCATCAAGATGTAATTTTTGTAATAATTCATCACCGCATTTGTTATATATTTCAGGCACATGGCTTGTAGCTGATTCAGAAATCCCCCCTCTGGAAAAACTGATTATTTATGGTGTTCTGGAATTACATGACATAACAAGCAATAACTTAAAAGCTGACAATGCAACTAGGTTAAAGGCAATTGTACTGAATGCTACTTATATATCTATACAGGTGAGGACAAGTCTACTAATACAATTGACACACGGTGTGCTATATACATACTTTCTAAAAAACCTTATTGTATGTAAATTATTGGCAGAGTTTATAAAAGCAGATTAGGTGTTACATTAAAAAAATGATTATCAGTGACAAGATCAGCAGAGGTAGAAAGTATAATGTATGTATTTGTGAAGCAAAACATTTATATTTAATAAGGGGGTTAGCGCACACACACACACACACACACACACACACACACACACACACACACACACACACACACACACACACACACACACACACACACACACACACACACCCTGTGTCAAAACCAATGTCAAATAATTCCACAAAATTTATCAAAGAAAAACTCTAATCCATTTCTCTGATAAATATGTTGCTGTTTTTATACTGAGATTGCAGCTCAGAGACTTTTAAATATTATTTCTCTTATTTCCCTTGCACGCTCTGTAGCTTGCATTCCGATTTTCTAATGTACAGATGTAGCCAAACTTACTGTACTCGGTGCCATGTTCGCGGCTCATGAATTGGTCCTGTAAGAGCTGCTCGGGGAGACAGAGAGCGAGACTGCTTCTCTCTGGGACTCCTCTTCGGAGCTGTATCAGACTGGCTGGCCGGTAGGAATAACGCTGCGGGGGTCCCGCTTTAATCCTGCCGTGCCGCAACCTGGCTGCAACGTTTACTGTATTTGGTGCCGTGGATTTCAGTGTGTTGGTCCACGGTGCCAGGGACAGTAACTATAGCTTCATCTGTACACAATTAGATAAAACCACAGTTTTCCACTAGTTTCTAATAATATAATATTATTCTAGTTTAATGTATATTTAAAAAATTTATATACATATACATACATATATATAGCAACTGTAAATATTACTGTATGTTCATTTGCATGTCTTAGACAGGTCTGCAACCCTGTCTTTCCCCATTGTCACCCAGCATACAGCGCTTCCACTGCAGCAAGGGATTCTGGGAAATGACATGCAAATGAGCACTCAGTGCCACCTTTTGTCTCAAGCTCGTATTACACAAGCCAATCCTCAATGCCACTGCATGCTGTTTTAAACACAGCTTTTAAACAGAGGCTGGGATGAGATGCAAAGCCATTAGACCTACTCACATACATGTTTCAACCTTGATGGGTATCATCAGTGTGAGGCTGGTCTTAATGGCTTGCAGGTTTGAGACTAGACTAGGTAATAACCACTGTCATATATATATATATATATATATATATATATATATATATATATATATATATATATACAGTGGTTGACAAATCACCAAAAAATCTACTCGCCACACAAAAAAATCTACTCGCCACCTAGTACCAAACGTGTGCTGCTTGGGCCAATATTTACTCGCCCGGTGGTTAAATCCACTCGCCCGGGGCGAGCAAATGTATAGGTTTGTCGAACACTGTATATATATATATATATATTTAAACACTTTCTCTGAGATTTGTACAAATGTTTTTTTTGTTGCTATTAAGACTACACTTTAAATTAATTATCTTCCTACTTTGTTGTGCTATTAGTATTTAGATGTGTGTAAAAATTCCTAGTGTCATGTTTTCTGCTTGTTGCAGGGGGGAAGATTAATAGGAGGGTGGGAGCATGACCCTTTCAAAGGAGAATTACACATTGTATTACGAGGGAACCATTTAACACCTGATATGCCATTGCCAGATGGACCAAACCAGGGTTCAAAGGTGATCGGTAAGTACTGAAGCATAAGGGACGCCTATTTGGCTTTAATAATATAATTAATTTGACTTTCAGACCTTATGATATGCCAGTGTTTGTTAACCATTTTTGCTTGATGACATCCATAGCTCATGAATGAAATGTACGAGACACCTCCACTCCTTTTTACACCATGCTTCTTATTGTCAATTTCACAAACCTGTATGAAATAGGGAGACTAGACGGTGAAGAGGAATTCAATATTCTGTTTTTTGGTCACTTTGTACTATGTAGAACCAGGCCTTACCCGTAGGTTAAAAATGTGAACTCAAAATTAAAACGAAACAAAAATGTAAGATTTGTTACAGCCAATACTGTATACTGCAAGCTGTGTTATCTTTTGTTGACCAGCTTCTGAGTTTTTCATACTGTAGATGCTACAGCATTACAGATGAACCATTGTGGATGCTCAGCTTATGTACACAGGTGCAAAAACACAGCCCTAAAGTCAGCCCAAAACAGGGCACGGAGACGTTTTCTTTGGTTTATCTGTTACTGTCTTTTTTTGTATGAAAAATTGCTGATACATATAAACCTGAAAGGGACAATGTGAGACACATACACATAAAAGGGGCACTATATACTCACCAACATGTTCAACAGTCAGTCACATAGAAATACAGATAAAGGAGCATAGACGGACATAGCATTAAGGGCCAATGGAGCCCATCACAGAAGCATGGCAGCAATTGCTCACATTCATTTCCCAACCTGTCTTGCAACAATAAATAGGCCTTTTCTCCTGATGTGTAGTATTGTAGTTATGCCAACTGATTAGAGGTGTGCGACCTTTTCGTAAAACTTTGTGCGAGATGTGAGACCTTTTCGTAAAACATTGTGAATACAGTGACATTTGCAAAATTCCGCTAAATCGCTGCCTCAGTTGAGGGGGAAAAGTAGCAGAAAATTACGAGAAAGCACCAAACAGTTAGGCCGCGTCCATAGTCCGCGCGCGAACAAAAGGCCGTACCTCAATGAGGCAGGCCATAGAGAGCGTAATGAAGCTCGACCACGCATTTCCCAGACAGACAAAATGATTTGATTTTGTCGCGCGACGGCCGGGTCACGTGAGTGGTTCAGCCAATGAGGGAAAACCACTCACGTGATGTCAAGGGCACGCCCCCGACATGCCCCCCCCCCGTTGCGTCTCTCTCTCCCCATCCCATAGACCCCGGATCGCCTCTGGGGCAGGCGCGTGTTCCTGCACTATGGCCTTGGCCTACGGGTAAAAAAAAAAAAAGATAATTGATTGATATTTTCCAATTTGCAAATTTGTTTTTTGTAAAAAAATAAAATAATAGAGAAAAATTAGAACTGCACATTCCTGAAACCTACTGTGCAGTGCACATAGTTGTAAATATGAACATACGTTATAAATGGGACTCCTTAAAGTAGGGGTTCTCGATCCTCTCCCCAGCGACCAGCAGCCACCGCAGGTTTTAGGAATAACTAAATGCGCAGAGTTTGCATATGCACAGAGTGTTGGCTGGTAGCTACAGAAACCTGGTCTCTCAGCACCCTGAGAGAGGTTGAAACACTGTTCTAAAGGCTTCATCCCGCTGCACATACAGTTTATATACATAGCTTATACAGAGGATACCAGTGCAAAGAAATGGTCCAAATATTAACATTTATTACAGTATCTTTTATTTATTGAAAAACTGTGCAGAGCTCTCCTATTCTTATATATTCCTATTTTTAGGTGTGTTTGGTCAACTTGACCTACATGGGCTGCCCCGATCGGTGTATAAAACAAAGCTGGCAAAAACAGCATTAACGGGCTCAGGGTACATCACTGTTGTGGATGCTGTGGATTGGCAGGTAACAAATAAGCTTAAGAGTTAAGGATTGTAATAACGTATACTGTACGTGCAGTTCTACCACTAATGTAACCTACTACAAGTCCCAGGCAGGGTGGTAACTTTTATCACATGCATACAGTATGTGTGCACATTTACAGCACACATTAAATGGTACACTACACTTAACCTAGTGAATATGGTAATAACTAAGTCCAATTACTTCATGGTCTGAATTAAACTTAGGTCTTCTGTGAGCTAAATGATTCAGATGTAGCAGGTTTAGAGTACTTAGATGTAGCAGGCTTAGGTTTACTCAAATGTAGCAGGCTTAGGTGTACTCAGATGTAGCAGGCTTTAGTGTACTCAGATGTAGCAGGCTTTAGTGTACTCAGATGTAGCAGGTTTAGGTGTACTCAGATGTAGCAGGCTTTAGTGTACTCAGATGTAGCAGGCTTAGGTGTACTCAGATGTAGCAGGCTTAGGTGTACTCCGATGTAGCAGGCTTAGGTGTAGTCAGATGTAGCAGGCTTAGGTGTACTTGAGGCTGCACTACATTATGGGTAAAAACACAGCAGGAGAAATCTCCTTTCTTTAAGCTACAATAGCTGCAGACTAAAGCAAGACTGCAGTTGCCTGTCGCCATAACTCGGGGTACATAGATTAACAATATATCTGTATGTATTGCATACTTGTTGTAATGTACATACAGCATAACCTGCAAATGTGTGTACACGAAGATTAAAAGGCTAATTGCCTCTTCACAAGTTTTCACTACATTTAGATTCCTGTATCACCAAATAATGCCAGCTTTTATCACCTACCTCAGTTTGGTGATCTACTGTATCTTACCTATGTATATAATGGCCACTATAAACATAGGCACAATAAGACTAGCCAACATAGAATATGTAATAAAAAGACATAATATTAACAATGTTGAACCTATTTATATATTAACCCCTTAACAACCTAAGTGGCCTGCTACTCATGGACAGGCAATGAGTAGTTAGCCACTTGGGCAACTAAAGGCTTAAAAAGTATTTGCAAATATACAGCTATGCTTTGTGTGTTTTATTTGTTGGGTGTTTATGTTGCTCGTTAAACACTTTGGTGCCTAGAGGCATTTTTTTGCAACGCATTAGTAGCGTCAGGTGTGGAAGAAGTTTAATTATTTTCTGCCATAGGGTTTAGTAAGGAATCCTATTACATAGTAGGACCCTGTGGTAGAAAAGTATGATTTCTTACTGAAAGTAATGCTAACACTTTGCCATCTTTATTCATTACAAAAGGTGGGAGAAGACATTGTAATAACAACTACTAGTTATGATGCCTGGCAGACAGAAACTAGAAAAATCATCAATATTTCTTCTGACGGGAGAAATCTCACTTTAAATTCCTCTCTTGCTTTTAATCACATTGGTAAGTGTTTGAGTAAAGAAAAGATCATACTGTAATATAATGGACCACAAATCCAATAGGCTAATATGATATACTTCATATATGTATTCACTGTTATATGATTGGTAATATGGTATTTATTTTATTCCATCTCGGTGAAATATATGCATATGTAAAAGGTATACAATGGTGAAGCATCAAATTCATTTTCTTTATTCATCTCTGATGCAATATGAGTGGCAAAGCACAGTGTTTGCAAGAACAGGCAAGCATCTCGCACAATTCAAACTCAACAAAAAAAATAAAACAGTAACAGACTAAATTCAGAATTTAATTCATGTTCCATAGGAAATAATAATGCACGTTGTATGCAACGTATTGCAAAGAAAGCATGGAACCAAAGTCTCACATGAAGAGCTAACTTCTTTCGTCAACCAATCACTAGTTTTGTACTCGAATTTGACCATTTGAGAATAAGAACTGTCAACAAATTTGCTAAAAAGCAGCAAATTGAGCATGTGGGAAAAAAATTGAATGAACATAAAAAACTAAGTAATGAAACATCTAATGCAAAAATGAAATGTGATAATTGTTAACTTGGTAAATTGTTTCATTTCACGAGTGCATTGTAACCACAAGTAAACCATTCATGGTCCCATTTTTCTACCACTGATGAGTGTACCTGGACTCACTAGGTGCTCAGGATAAGCAGTTTATTCAACAGCTACTCATAACAGAGCCCTTTAAATATTTATAGCGACTAAGATATCTATATATATTATTTTTCTCAGATGGATTTTTATCACTATTTACTTATTAACGGATTATTTATTTATTAAGAAAATGTTTTACCAGGAAGTAATACATTCAGAGTTACCTCTCGTTTCCAAGTATGTCCTGGGCACAGAGTTATAATGACAAATACATGGTTACATTAAGTGAACAGGGTTATACATTATATATAAAGAAATTGCATGAACAGTTAATGATAATATATGGTATAGGCGTATGTACAGTAACAGTTATAGACCAGTAACTGTAGTAATAAACTACTTCTGCTAAAATGTTAGTACAGTAAGACATCAATTCCTTCACTTTATCAGCTGTTTACATTATCAACTTGGATAAGCTGAAAATGTGTTCTTCATTCATTCATTCATTCATTCATTCAGCTATTCTCAATAAATTTCATTCAGACATTCAGCTGACAAAAATGAACTGAAATGAATTGGTACAAATTGGTTATTAACCATCACCCCTTAAAATGTCTTTTTCTTGCAGCTGAAACTCATGCAGTGCCCAATACAACCATTAATTATACACTGGCAGCTGATGTCGGCCTACTGAGCAGAAATATTAAAATTTTTGGACAGGACTACCCTGGGTGGGACAAAGAATCATTTGGTGCCCGTGTACTCATCAGCTCATTTACCACAAACAATATTGAATATCTAGGTAAAGTGAATACAACAAACTAATTTATGTTTTTTTTATTTATTTATCTATAAAAATGTTTTACCAGGAAGTAATACATTGAGAGATACCTCTCGTTTTAAAGTATGTCCTGTTGAATTGGACATTTTATTGTATGTTGCATTGGATATTTTATTGTAAAAATGATTATTGCACTCATTTTTTCTTAAGGTTTTAGAAAATGAACTCCTGTTGCCTTTGATTGAATCTTCATTGCAAGATATATTGAACTATATATTGAACTATATTATTGAATTATATTATTGAACAATATATTGAACTATATATATATATTGAATATATATATCTATATCTATATATAGATATATATATATATATATATATATATCTATATATAGATATATATATATTCATTATTAGTTATATTGAACTATTTTGTAATTCATAGCTATGGGATGCAATCATATCATCAGTTTATTCTGACTTCTCAAAGAGGGATGGAGTCCCTCAAAATGTTATTATATGCATGACTCCTAGTATTTAGAATGTCCCATTCTAAGTGTAACCTTAAAGCTGCAGTTCAGTCAATATCCTGCATGTGTGTTTTTTTTTAATAAATCAGTTCTGTAGTAAGAAAAAATACTTTTAGCATTTTCTGTTTTTAAAAAAACAACTTTGAAAGACCAATTTTCTTGTATTCTATTTTAACAGCCATTTGCTAAGGCACTACCCCTTCATGTCCTGTCACAAGCTGTGGCACACCCCTTTGTCAGCCCTGCCCTCCCTCTAGCACATGTCAGTGCAGGAGTGCTCATGAATATTCATGAGCTTCCACTCACTGACAGAAGCAAATAAAAACATATGCCATCTCTAAAGATTTTGCCAAATTTCGCTGATCAGTACATGGAGAACGAATTGACTGGCAGCTATACAGTTCTTTAGGTAATTAGAGATTGCCCACATGAAACTATTAAAGTAAAAAAAAAAAAAAAAGACTGAACTGCAGCTTTAATGCCAAAGGAGCTTGCAATTTGCAAAATAACATTTACTCGCCTTCAGCACTGCAGGACTTGCAGCGCTTTCATCTGAAAACAGGTTACATTTTTAAATTCAATTTTATCGTTAGCCACGTGAAATACTTCATCCTTAAGCAAATTCATCTTTTTATGTTCATGTTTTCTAAACTTAATTTTTATTGTGAATGGTTTCTATTTTTGTGAAGGAAGTGCAAGAATCGACAATGTCGAATTTTACCACAGTGGCCAAGAAGGCTACAGAGATGCAACAGACCCAAGATATTCAATAGCGTTCCTCAATCTGGGAGAGGTATCGTGTTTTCTTTATGATTGTTTCAGGCTTGTCTGCATGTATGAGTAGATTACAGTACGCGGGGCACTATATACACAACTCTAGTTATTGCGCTGATACTGTACACATTCAAGAATCTTACAAATGTAAAAATGCTGATATATTTATAATCAAAACAAATTATATTTAGTACAATTTGCAAGCAGTTTTAAAAAAAATTAAAATACAATCAGTGCAGTTACTGAGATGATCAGAGGAAGTAGCAGTTTATACAGTAGCACCTGTAGCCCCGGTCCCCGGCGGCTCCTAGAGACCCCTCTCCTTTGATGCAGCGCGGTCGCGGGTGCCGCCGGAGCCAGCGACGGACCCGCCGGCTGCTTGCAAAGGTGGGGGCCGGAGCAGGGAGCGGTTGGAGCCTTAGGAGGCTCGGCGTCGCACCCGCTAGCGGGGGCCGCCATTGTAGTTGCGCGCGCATACGCCGGGGTCGCGCATGCGCGGAAGAGGCCAGGGAGTTGCGGCAGCCATTGAGGGGTTGCGCATGCGCAGTGGATTCGCGCACGCGGCCCCAGTATAGAAACAGCCTCCACGGGACTACAATTCCCAGGAGACTTAGGGGGGAAGGTACCAGGTGCCCCAGAGTAGCCAATAGAGCTGGAGGATTACCCTGCCGAGAGAAGGGATACATTTTGCGGGGTTTGGAGGAGAGAGTCAGTTGGCGCCAGGAGAAGCTAGGGGAAGGAGGTAGGGTGCAGGAGTCAGTGACTCCCTGCATTAGGCCAGCAGCCCCCAAGGCCCCAGCTAGCCCTGAGTCACCGAGTAGTGTGAGTTGTGTCAGGGACAGGCCCCAGGTTAGGGACCCTGCCCCTTCCTATCCAGAGTCAGTTAGGGACCCAGCAGACGCTGCGCGTCCATCCAGAGGTTTGGGCTCAGACCTTCGCTGTCGCTGCAGCAGCCATCCGGGTGGGATCGCCCCGGACGGTAGTTTCTTGTACAAAGCCGACATCCGGATCCTTTGTGAAGTTCTGTGGCAGGCCCGGGCACCGGAGTGCCCGGCAGGTAATCAACAAGTGCACCAACGAGTCATATCATATTCACACGGGACATAGTGGCTGCGCAGTCACACATATTTATCTCACTTGAGGGTGGGGTAATACTGTGTGGGGTTACTGGACACTGGGTGGGATCATCTGGTGGAGGTGGAGGTAGCGTCCTGCGAGACGCAGTAGTTAGTGTCTCCTCTAGGGAGGGACACCTGTTGATTATATGCAAAAGTACGGTTCCGATGCTCACAAGTAAAGTCATTGGTTGTTTTACATACTGTGCGTGGAGTGATATATATAGTGTCCTGCGAGGAACCACTCCCACTCTGGTGGGAGCCATCGCAGGTGGAGGCGCTGCACCACGTATGAGATTATTCATATTGTCATACGTGCCCCAGGCTCTCCGTGGCGGAGGCTTAGGCCTCCTGTGAGCCTAACAGGTAAAGCACCACACTGGGTAATGCATATAGATCCCCTCATATACACCCTATCTGCGATTAGGGGGGGGGATATGGGTTACACCCCCTATAAAGATGGTGTGAGATTCAGTGATTTGCTGCTGAATGCCATTTCTATAGCGAAGCTAAATAATTCAAGATTCTGAATGAGGAGTTGATCTGAGATGCATCATATAAACCTGAAATGCAATAGTTGGGATGTGATTTCTAATGTTCGACCTTTGCTGCAGACTCTTCTAGACACAATCTGAAATCTGAAAAAGAAAGAACAGGGGTGGGGGGGGGGTGAGCCCAAAACAAATGGAAGTGCAAAATCAGAGAGAGCACTAACAAATCAACAATGATGATGAAAATAAAAGCATATGATAAATAATATAATCTATTGACGTACTCACACTGTCATGTGTGGTACTGAATCCCTAAAATAGTTTATTTTCTCTACTCCTACTCCTTCTTTTCTCTGCTCCTTCACTGCAGCCGTCAGCTAATGCTCCCTTCCCGGTTCGTCACAGGTATAGCCTCAGAGGTGTTAACTTCAGTAATATACAATCTGAAATCTGTTGTGTTATAGCATATATACAGTAATCCAGTGAAGTGTATGCAATGTTTGACTCCTCCAGTAGTAGTTGTGTAAATGTACCTTTCTGTATGTATTTTTAAGGTAGCTGAAAACACGTCCTATGTTAAAGGCTGTTCCTTCCATAATGGATTTGCGCCGGCAATTGGCGTTTTTGGAACAAATGGACTGGATATTGATGACAATGTTATTCATTTTACTGTAGGAGAAGGTAAAGCACACAATGTAATTATTTGTCTTGTGCACCAGAAACATGTCTGCTACAGTATACCGGTGTAAATATATTTATTCCAGCCAAAGCAGACATTATTACTCGCGCTGGTGCCTCGCATCCGGACATACACAACGCGCCAGTGGGAGAAGCAACTATTGTTTTTGATCAGCCGAGTGTGCGAAGGGGGTGGGGCTAATGTGCTATTTCACCGGCACTAGCTCTATTCATGTGAATAACACTCAAATTTTCTTCTTCAGCTCGGGCAAGGTATATTCACAGCAAATAAAATAAGGAAGCAATGAAAGAAAGAGCATCATTATAATTATTTGAGGGTTTACCGATCAGTCAGCAAAGTGAACAAGGAATGCACACGTTATTTTCTTAGATAAATCTGTATTTAAATATTGTATTGTCCCTAGATTTAGCATTTACATAAATTGAAGAAGAAAATATGGAAGGCAGTATGAAAATGTACAGGTTTACAATACTCTAACGAGCTTATTCTACGTGAGCCGGAGAGACCGATCGAGAGGTTTTGGGCCAAAATTCCACATTGACTTCATTGGGCGCTTCAGCTGAAATAAAACATGTCCCTAAGTAACAAATGACAAGACAGAAGCAGTGCGGTTGAAGGATAATGAGCTGCATTTAAGACTTAGTGTAATTGGTTTAGAATTTGTGTTCATGCATAATGTAAAATCACTACAGTATTTACATGTTTTTTTCCCTATTAGATTATTTTCCCAGTGTCTTGTCGCTGTACTGATTGAAGTTAAAAAAAAGTTTCTTGTTTTTGAACTTTTTTTTTTTAACATTACAAACCCCAGAAAAAAATTAGGAATACATGCAGATGTGTACATCAGAATTGATATTTTAAAAAAAAGTAAGAATGGCCACATTCGCGGTTACGAAATCTGAACTCGGTAAACGACATGGTTTTTTTTTCAGAAGAACAAATGTTTTTGTTTTTGTTTTTTATTAACTTTTGCAAAATTTTCAAAGTTTGAAAAACTTCACCCACATTTTAAAAACTATTTCAGTTTTTTTTACAAAGCAAAAACAAACACCAATTGAGTTTCATCAGAGCCAAAATAAAAACAAATAAGAACCAAAACACACGTCAATACCCACCGTTAAAAGAAATCACGTCATGCAATGAAATGTAACCCCACCCTCCCCCAATAACAAATACAGTAAATAATCAAAATAACCCAAGAGCTGACACCCCTGCAGGATATCCATCATTTTGGACACACAGTACTATATACTTTACAAATAAAAAGCTTTGCCTGAAATTTTGAATGTCTTGTGTGTAAAGTCAACAGTTTTGTAGTTCCTATGTTGGGTTCCTGTGGGTGAAGTTGGCCACCTCTACTGTAGCCGGCACCATTTTTTTTCAAACATCATTATCATCATAAATAATGCTTTCCTTTTTTTCATAATTTTCATAAAATAATATCTCTTCCCTTTCCTGGTTATCTGTTGAAATTATTTTTATTCTTCCTACAGTACCTTCATCAAAGAGAAATTCGTGTTTTGATTTACGATTCTTTAGAAAGCGAATATTGCCCTTTCTCTTTTAGGGATCAGAATATGGGGAGAACGTATAAGAGTTCGAAGAAACCTTGTTGCCCTTGCCATTTGGCCATCAACCTATCAAGACAGAGAAGAGACAAACAACTTACAATTGTGGCATGCTGGAATAGAGGTTGTTCGGTTATACAGAGTACCACATGTGTAGATCAGGGGTTCTCAACTCCTATCCAGTCGAAGACTGAGCCTCTGATTGAGCCAGCTGTGCTGGAGCTGGGATATCCTTAAAACTGGAATGGAGTTGAGAACCCCTGGTATAGATAATAAAAAAAAAATTCCAACAAGAATCATACTAACATGGACACAAAGAAACATAAAATACTGATGCAGTAAAAAAAAAAAAGTAGATTATAATATCATCTACAGTAGAAAGAATAAGGTTACTACTTATATATAACTCAGAATTCCATACACTTTCCCATCAATTACATCATACATCACATCACATCACAACATACATCAACACAATTCTACAGTTATGAAAATATGAACTTGCAGTACTTAAATGTCCCTGATTGCATCTTTGTAAACAGTAAATTAGTCCCATTACAACTGTTGCAAAAAATTGAACAAGATAATTGTAATCAATTTTGTTTCCCTTCCTTACAGATCAATAAAGGCACTGGCATAGTATTACAGAACAATATTGTTGCTGGATTTGAAAGAGTTGGATACCGTATTAGGGGTGAAGCTTGCACAGGTAGGATATCAAAGTCCCTTTTGATTTCACAACAATGTTCGGATTTAGTAGCACTCCCTTTGGTAGTTTGAAATTAATTTAAGATTACTAGACCTAGAGACTAATATACAAACATTACAAAGATAACCACATGTAGCTGATTCCTCCTTTTTGAAAGTAGACATAATTTTGTACTGTATATGACATGGGAGTGCAGAGAAGAGCCAACAAATTAATTAAGGGGATGGACAATCTGGCTTCTGAGGAGAGGCTAGCTAAATTAGATTTATTTACATTTGAAAAGATATGTCTAATAGGGGATATGCTAACTACTGTATATACAAATATATTCGGGAGTAGTAAAAGGAGCTTTCAAAAGATCTATTGATCACAAGGGCAGTACAAAGGACTCAGGGCCATCCCTTAAGGTTGGAGGAAAGGAGATTTCACCAGCAACAAAGGAAAGGGTTCTTTATAGTAAGGGCAGTTAAAATGTGGAATTCATTACTCATGGAGACTGTATACAAAATAATAAACATGGGAAGGATGTTGAGTAATCTGATTGCCAATTCTTAGAGTCAGGAAGGAATTTATGTTTCCCCCTATGAGACATCATTGGATGATATATCACTGGGGTTTTTTTTTGCTTGCCTTCCTCTGGATCAATATACTGTAAGTATGGATATACTGTAGAATAAAGTATATGTCGTCAACATTTAGCATAGGTTAAACTTGATGGACGCATGTCTTTTTTTAATCTTATCTACTATGTAACTATATAACTATGGTTCTGTAGATGAGAGTAATCCCAATGAAGAATGGTTCAACAATGAAGCACATGGAGGATTATTTGGAGTATATATGAATGAAGATGGCCTTCCAGGGTGTTCTCTTATAAGAAGATTTACACTGTGGAAATGCTGGGATTACGGCATTTACTTCCAGGTGATGTGTGATTCTATTTAGCAATTTGTTTGCCTTTTTAGGACTGTGATTGTAATACTATTCTTCCATTAAATATTACTTTACAGACACAAGAAAGTGTGAAGGTCTCTGAAGTAGTTCTTGCAGACAATGGAATGGGAGTTCTTTCTATCATTTACACTCCTCCTGCAACCTCTCATGAGATGTCCAACAAAACTGTTAAAATCTTGGTAAGAACTTAAATAATTTAATAATAAGGATTAGTACTTTTGCTATTCTTTTATTTCTTGAAATTATGGTGACAACGTTTTACGAGAACCAGGTATATAAAGTACAGTGACTCAGGACTGAATTATGATCATACGTATGTTGGGAGTTACCCATTCTTAAGTGGAATACACAGTGGAGTTTAACAGGGAGTTCAACAGAAGTGGAACAAGTGGATAACTGCTAACCTACTGGCCCTGAATTCTGGAGTTGAACTGCGCTGGAAAGGAGGACCTTTTCTATCAAAGTCTCAAGAAGACACAGCACTCTTCACACTAGAGCTCCACCATTCATATATTGGAATGATAACATCTTGCACTTTGCCCTTATCCTAACTCCATTTTCAGTGCCCAGCTCTCAACGCTGAACTTGCAGTACTACCACTGCCATACCTCCTTTTCTATTTCTATTTTCTCTAACCTCACCTTTTATTTTTCTTCTTCAAACTACTGTAGACCTTTCTTTCTACCATCCTCATTAAGTCTCTAACTCCATTCATATATCTCTCTCCTTTATTCTCTATTTCTCAGTTCACATGAACTTCTTTCCTATCAGCGCTTCTTGACTCCACTCCGCAATACATGCTTCACTAATACACACACCTATAAATTCTCCTCACACATTCGCTTTCTTTACATGCTTCTCCTTCTTGCTTCTGGGGACATCTTTCCCAATCCTGGTCCCCATCTTATCTCTACATGCTCTCGTCCTCGCCTACCACATACAACTTGTAATCCTCATGGTGTTAACCCCTCCTATCTCATACCCATCCCCTGTCGACCTCCCTCCTCTCTCCTGTGCCCTTTGGAATGCTCGCTCCCTTTTTTAACAAGTTCCTCTCTGTACATGACTTATTTCTCTCTCACTCTCTGCTCCTCTTTGCTATAACTGAGATTTGACTCACTCCGTCTGCACTGGAAGCTGCCCTCTTCTATGGTTGCCTTTCTTTCTCCCACACTCTGCCCTCTCTCAGGCTAAACAAACCTACTTTTCTTCACTAATCAATAATCAATGCTCACAAGTCTAAGCCACACCGACTCTTCTCTGTCTTTGACTCTCTACTCAGACCACCGTCCGTCACCTGTTTTACTTCCTCCATTTCACCTCAGGACTTTGCTATTTAAAGACAAAGGTGGATGGAGAGGTGGATCTCCGCAATTTTTCTCTTTACACACTCTCTCTAGGTGACCTTATCACATCTCTTGGGTTCAAATATCACCTCTATGCTGATGACACACAAATTTACTGTTCATTCCCTGACCTTACACCTTTTGTACATTCCAAAGTCTCTGAATGTCTCTTCGCTATATCATCCTGGATGGCCCTCCGCCGACTCAAATTTAACATGTCCAAGATGGAGCTCCTCATACTTACTGCCAAGCCTGGCCCTCTTCTACATTACTGCTGGCAGTACTATCATATATTCAGTATCCCAAGCACGCTGGTTAGGGGTCACACTTGACCTCTCCCTCACATTCTACTCTCACATTCACAATGTAGCTAAAACCTGTAGTTTTTTCCTTTGTAACATTGAAAAGATACGCCCTTTCCTCTGTCGCTCTACTGCTCAAACTCTACGGCAGGCCCTCATTATCCCCCATCTAGACTATTGTAACCTTCTACTGTCTGGCCTTCCTGCCTCTCACCTGTCTCCCCTACAATCTATCGTAAACGCTGCTTCTAGAATCACTTTACTCTCTCCTAAATCTGTCTCAGTGTCTTTCCTGCTAAAGTCCCTTTCCTGGCTTACTATTAAGCGCTGTATCACTTACAAAATTCTCCTCCTCTCTTTTAAGGCTATGCACGCTTCTGTCCCTCCTTACATCTCAGCCCTAATTTCTCGCTATACACCTGCCCGACTCTTGCATTCTACTCAAGAATGTCTTCTCTCTACCCCCTTTTGTATCTAAAGCCCTCTCCCGCCTAAAACCTTTTTCACTCACTGCGCCCCACTTCTGGAATGCACTTCCCCTCAATATCCAACTGGCACTCTCTCTCTCCACCTTTATGACCTGTCTTAAAACACACTTTTTTAATGAAGCTCTGCTGGCTGATTCTATAGATTTTATATGCACTGACCTTGGCCCCTTGCAGATGCACTTACTATAACACCCTCCTTCTGTCTCTGTAAATTCTTCCTACTTACCACTTCGATTGTAAGCTCCTTGTGGCAGGGACTGCTTTTCCTATTGTTTTATATCTGAAGCGCTTATTCCCATTATGTGTTATAATATTATGTCACGTTTATTACTGCTGTAACGCACTATATACTTAGATGGCACTATACTGGTGGCCTCGCTATCCGACGTTTCACTTTACGATGGATGGCATATCCGACGCTTTACAATGCAACCCTATGGGCCGTTTTCCGACGCCTGAATGCGTCGCCTGAATGCATTATCCGACGCTCACCACCACTCATTAACATGGGACTCACTTTACAACGGTTTCACAATCCAACACTATTTCCAGAACAGATTCCGTTGGATAACCGAGGACTGCCTGTATAAATAAAGATATACATACAGTACATACCAAACCATTAACCAGCCTGTAGTAGGGAATACATTTATTTAAGAATGACAGTAGGAGGAAGGCAGTGAAATGCTACAAAAAATTGAGTGATTGTGGCTTTTGCTTTAGCAACCACATACGTATGTACTTTTAAATTCATAGTTATTTTCCTTATTTGAGTTAAAATGTCATACATATTCCCAAAATGATACATTGTTATTTTTGTTCTGATATATATATATATATATATATATATATATATATATATATATATATATATATATATATAACATCTTCTCAGTGCTGAATATGATGTGACTGCTTCTTAGTTGACTGTTAAGAACCCATATTAGTAAAAGCAATGAGCTAATAAGACATGTTTTCTATTTTTCAGAATTCTTTGCTTGTAGGAAGCAGTCCAAACTTCAAATGTGATGATGTGTTGACAGTCAGTGATCCCAATATCAAACTTAGTCTTGACCACCGTGGCTCCAGGCCTTTGACAGGTAATGGCAGAATCTATTGGAGGGTAGAAAAAATGAACCTGTTTCCTCAATTTTTTGTTAACTGGCATCTATTCAAACATCAACTAAGTCTGCCTGCAGTCTACTCCAGCAGCAAAGGGGTTACATTTAGTCGCGATGTAATACCATCCAAATCCATCAGAAAAATAAGTGTAGAAATGTACAGATTACAATTATGTGGACATTTTTACACCAGTTGTAATTTACAAACCAAAAAGTCATTGCAGATGTAACGGGTATTCCCCCCCCCCCAATCGCAGATATAGTGTGGGGTGCAAGGGAACATACAAGGTTACCATAGGTGTGGTGCACTACCTGTTGGCTCGCAGGAGGGCTGAGCTTCCGCCACGGGGAACCTGGGGCAATTATACTAGGGATACTCACTTACAACGATGCAGCGCCTCCACCTGCGATGGCTCCCACCAGAGGGGGAGTGGTTCCTCGCAGGACAATCAATAATACGATACACAGTGATTTATATATTAACTAATACCATTTACTGGGAACAGCATATAACACATCATCACATCAATACCATAACATATCAGAACAGGTGTCCCTCTCTCTCGAGGAGACACTTACTGCGACGTCCAGCAGGACGCTTCCCCAACACCAGGTGATCTCACCCAGTGTCCAAAGAACCCCACCCAATGTCCCGCACTCTTGCAGAGAGAGTCAATGGGTGACTGCGCAGTCACTATTTATACTAAGGGCCCGTTGGTGCACTTGTGTATTAGATAGTACCTGCCGAGCACTCCCGTGCTCAGATCTCCAACTGGCTTCACAAAGGATCCGTCGTGTGATGGTTCCGTCTGATCCTACACCGGACTCCTTTATACGCGCGGACCGCCAGGGCGATCCCACTCTGGAATAGTCTCTGTGGACCCCAACTTGGATCCGAACCTCGTAGCAGGAACCACAGCGTCCGCTGTGTCCCTGTCTAATCTACCCTACCGTGACAGGATCCCTAACATAGGACCTGTCCCTACAGCACTAAGTGACACGCGCTATACTATAGGGCGTCCCTACAGCACAGCAACCTGTAATGGCTTTAGGGGAAGCTCCTAGGGGCCTACAGGGGTTAATAGCCTGCCCCACTCCCCTAACTCTTCCCAGCCCTGACGGTTACTAAACTAATCCCAGTGCCTGCAGCAACAAGCTGTGACCCACTGGATGCTGGCAGCCAACGTGCTGCGCAACAAGGTGCCTGCCCGTCAGACCTCACAGCACTGACTCTGACAAGGCAGCACTACACTAAGGGCAGCGTCCCTATCTTGGGCCTCCCTCAGCACTTACCCACTAATCTAGTGGGGAGTTGGGGCCTACCTGGGGTGTGGGTACCTATATAGGTGCAGGAGCTGCTCTCGCTCCCCGCACCCTTCCTTCCCTCACAGCTCCCTGACTCCAACTCACTTACTGATAACTATCAGCGCATGCAGCAACACCATGCAACTTAACACTAAGTCCGCTGCTGCCTTTCTTCCCTTCTGTTCCCCAGCTCCCACTAATGCAAGTGACAGGGTCCCTAACCTGAGGGCTGTCCCTGGGAACATGAGAATCTGCCAGCTCTATTGGCTTCAATGCTGCCTGTGACAAAGGTGAAAGTGCAGTCCCCTGAGGCTGCTGGGAATTGTAGTCCTTGGCAAAGCTCTTTTATATGGGTACCGTGTGTGCGATCTTTACTGCGCATTGGCGAAGCTCGCGCCAAAACCAAGAGGGCGGTGCCCGCTGGGAGAAGTCGCCGTCCCCTTCCCCCACTGCCACAGGGGTAAGGCAGGGGGCAAAGGAAAATCAGGGGAGCCGGGGTGACCCCCTTACACTCTCCCCCTGGTGAAAATACCAACGTCCCCGCTTGGAGAACAGCGTCACATTACAGAAAGTTACACAATAAAAATGCATTGCATAAACAGTACAACGTAACATATTGACTGTAACATCACTGATACATGGCATATCACACACAGTAATACCCGAAGCCAGCTGAGTGTTAACTGCTTGCTGAGACCATTTGTGGGGTGCCCCTAACTTATCATGTGGGGGTACCTCACTTTTGCGTCCGTGAGCCTCCCCCAGAAAATTCTCTTGAAGAGCACACTCTGGGGTGACAGTCACCGGTTCCTCGCTACTTCCTCCCCCTGGTGGAAGGAATAGCACAGTGGTACCTCTGTAGGCCGGACTGGCCGTTGTAGGGCACATGGGCCCACAGCATCTGGATGTACTGCAACTGAGGTAGGTGATTCTTTGTCTCCAACTTCACTGGAGTGTTCTGCCGGCTGGCGCATCACCACGAGTGGCTGGTCGCTGGAATCACTGAAAGAAGATGGGAGTACAGACACCTTACCCTGTGATTCCTCTGTCTCCTCTGTATTACTGCTGGGGTGGTTCGCTGGTAGGCGCATCGCCACCGATGGTTCGTCCTTTTCCGTAGCTGGCTGGGCCTCAGTTCTTCCCGCTTGGTTGCAACGTGGAACTAGGGCAGCCTTGTCTGTCAGCTCCTCCACCGCCGTGGTTGAGGTAGAGCAGTTAACAACATCTTCATCTCTGGGTTCTGCCATCTGAGATTCCTGCTTGGGATCTGGGACTGTAGACTGCAGCAGCAGAGGCTTTAGAAACTGTGCTCCGCAACAAGCACACTTGGGACCCCAGGTCGGTTTGCCACCTGGGAAGTCACACTGGTCACAAACACATCTTATGCACCCGTCATCTGCCACCACTGCCACCCGCCATTCTATTGTTAGCCTAAAGGGGTTAAAGTCCATACCACCAGATAGATTCAAATCCTTTTGTAGGCACGGGCACAGAAGAAAGGGTATTTTCCCTCCTTTTGTCCGCCATGCTCCATACAACTGCGGGTGTGTTTCTCAACATATTGTACTGTCTTTAGTGGGAACAGCGGTTGCTGATCGCTGTTCACGGAGCTTGCTCCCCCTGGTGGACTGTAAAGGAGGGACACGCTCTATCACTGAGTGGGTCTGGCTATGCACTGAGTCACTCACATTGCGGGGGCGGAGCTCTGGTTTTCCCACCAGTCCTGGGCAGATTTTTGCAACACAAGTTAGTGCAGGCTTGCAGTCAGCAGCACGTGTGCTCCCCGGCTTTGGCGGGAGACGCCATTTTAGGTCTGACTTACTGGGTGAGGGAGCCTCCATTTTGGTCTCAGTTCTGTTAACTACACTGCAGCTTTTTGCATAGATCGTGAGACAGTCCCCTGCGGAGGACTCGGGTAAGGTTAATACATGGGGAACAGTCTCTAAGCATATGTCACGCGCGGTGAACAGGAGATAGGTAATCCCCCGGCCGTCAGTATCCAGCCTATAGTCTGTCACCCGGGCAGTGGCCAATTCCGGGCAAGTTCTTACTTGTGCGCGCATTGTGGACAAGGCCGTATCATTGGATACTCCGGCCACTACAAACACGCGCCTTGGGGATAATTGCCGCGCTAAGGCCCAGTCATTGACGTCTTGCTGTGACGGCACCGACATGATGAAAAATATGAATCGGACAATTTAGAAAAAAAATGGAACAGGGCACCTCAGGTCTATCTCAGCAGCGCCTCCAAATGTAACGGGTATTCCCCCCCCCAATCGCAGATCTGATGTGGGTGCAAGGAACATACGGTGTTACCATAGGTGTGGTGCATTACCTGTTGGCTCACAGGAGGGCTGAGCTTCCGCCACGGGGAACCTGGGGTAATTATACTAGGGGTGATCACTTACAACATCTTCTCGGTACAGCGCCTCCACCTGCGATGGCTCCCACCAGAGGGGGAGTGGTTCCTCGCAGGACAATCACAATAATAATCACGTAGACAGCATGTATATTAACTATATGACTTTACTAACATGCATGGAGAATATCATCACATTTACCTAACATCATAACCTGTTAACCTTATCACCTCAAGCCCAATGTCTGGTGTTCCCACCCAGTGTCCTGTAATCCCCCACACCCAATGTCCCGTACTCCTACGGAGGTAGTGGGTGACTGCGCAGTCACTAAATTATCTGTTAGGCCTGTTGGTGCACATGTGTAGAAATACCTTCCGAGCACTCCGATGCTCGGGCCTGCAACACTCTTCTCAAAGGGTCAGACGTGCGATGCATCCGTCTGATCTTTTCCAGGTACTTCTCCAGGAACCCCAACGAGGGTCCCACCGCTTCACGGTAACAGCAACCGAATCACGGGAACAGCAGCCGCCGCTATCCCTGTCTATCCCTAACTTGACAGGAACCCTAACCTAGGGCCTGTCCCTGATGAACCGCAACCTGGGGTGGCTTGGGGAAATCTCCTAGGGCCTGTAGAGTAATACCCTGCCCACTCCCCCTAGCTACGCAAGTCCCTAATCCTCTCTAACATATAGCTACTCCTAACACCTAGCTACTAACTCCCAGATACTAACAGCCTGCAGCAGACACACAGCTAACACCGTCAGCCTGCAGACATCCACACACGCTGCACGCACTGTGCCCAGCACATGCAGCGACAACACACAGCAACCAATCCTACATACACCATACACTGGAGAGGGAGAGCCTATCTGGGGCCTAAGGGGTTAAGCGTCTGCCTACACCCCTAACGAGGCCCACTAACAACTGACTAACGTGAGTGACAGGGTCCCTTACTCTAGGGCATCCCTGGCAACACTCACTATATGGGATAACTAGAGCTATCTTGGGCCAAGGGAGTGCTGGCTAGTACAGGGGATCCCTCTCTCCCATACCCTACCTCCTTCCCTTGTCTGCCTCCTTGCTCTGCTTCTTCCTGACTGACACGTAGCTCCAGCCCGCCAAATGTATCTATCTCCCTCCAGGGCAGTCCTACAGCCCTATTGGCTCCTATCAGGCACCTGGTGCCTGTCTCGCTATGCCCCATGGGAATTGTAGTCCCATGGAGCCTAAAAGCACATAGGGACCGCGTGCGCGCCTTTCCTGCGCATGCGCGAACAGCTAAAGGCCGCCTCACTGTCTCCCTACCTCTCGTGCGATTCTTCCTTGACTTGAAGTTCCCTCCGCGCATGCGCGAGCTGCTCGGGGGCCTCTGGCTCTTAATATCCTCTGCGCATGCGCAACGCGCAGAGCAATGGCGCCGCCAGGATTACCGAGCCGCCGGGACCTTAGCGACGCGACCGCGGCCATAGCAACGGCCCGATCGCGTCCCCGGCAACCGGCAACCTGCAGGGAAGACGTGCTGCTCCCTCCTCGGCCCCACCCTCCGGAATGGCCGTCGGGTCTGCCGCTTGCCTCCGGCAGCACCCGACATCGCTCCGGGCCACAGAGGTTCCCGGGGGGGTCGCAGGGAGAAAAAGGTGACCTGGCTACACTGATATGAAATGTGAAAAGAAGAAAACAGACAAGTTTCACCTGCGCTCTAGGGGAGTCCACTCGTTAGTCCCTCCGGCGCTGGCATCCCGCATCAGGTCCCGGAAGATAGAAAGTCTCTGGGCGGTGCTCTCCGTGAACCAGCCACCTCCTCCGACGGCGGATGCCAGACACGGAAGGAAGGTGTGGAGCTGGAAAGCTGTGAAGCTTTTTGAAAGTGGCGGCAAAGTGACGGACGCAAAGACACGCGAGACTGTCTAACTTCCGGGATCTGGTGCAGGATGCCAGCGCCGGAGGAACTGATGAGCGGACTCCCATAGAGCACTGATGAAACCTGTTTAACATTGAGGTTCCCATACCCGCACTCTACCACGCCTGTCAATGTTTTCTCACATGTAAGTTGGTCATATTGTTTTTATTTGGTGGTAATAGATAATACAGCTGAACCCCGTTATAACCCAGTGCTCGGGGTACACATTATAGAAGGATCGCGTTAACCGGGATTATGAAATGGCCGCCATGCGAGGACATTTTTTTTTTTATAACATTCAATGCTTTATTGCTAACGGGCACGCACACGCGCACACATGCACACGTGCACACACGTCCCCCCTACACTAATAATTTTAGCATACCATGCAGGAATCATGGTCGCTGTAGCAGGTAGAGAATCGCTACCAGTGTATGAAGGCTCATGGGTTCAATTCCTGCATGGCATGGTATAATTTATAAATTATTATTATTATAATAAATTCTAAAAAAAATTATTTATAAATGCTACATTATAATTAAAATAATAATTGTATCATACCATGCAGGAGTTGAACCCATGACCCTTCATACACTGGTAGCGATTCTATATCTGCTACATCCATAGGAATGGTGTGATGTAATTTACTCTATTATCAAAATTAACTTGTATTGCACAGTACTGCCTTTCAGTAGCAGGTATAGAATCGCTACCAGTGTATGAAGGGTCATGTGTTAGATTCCTACATGGTATGCTAAAATTATTAGTGTAGGGGGGAGGTGTGTATGTGCGTGCCGTGCACGTGGGCAGCCTGATGAAGCAGGGAGAGGAGAGAGCTGAAAAAGTGGAGACACTGGGGCGCTACCTGAATGTGCAGTACAATGAGGTGAAACATACACAATAATATAGTACTTAGGTGAACGGCAGTGAGTGGCCGAAAGTATTGGAAAATATACTGGCCCAAACTGTCCCTGCTGCTCAGCTGTAGGAGGACCTTCCTTGGATCCTCAGATAGTATAGTAGATGTACACAAGATAACAGCGAGCGCACATGGAAAAAATTATATTAATGAGAGAAGTGTATCAGATGACTGCTAATGGTAAATCATAAAACAAGTTATGGTGATGAGATGGAGTAATGGAATTGATCATAAAAACAAACACTCACACGGCCAAATGTGAGTGATGGTCACATCTGTTGCAGAGTATGGGTATCTCTGATAAGAGGAGAGAGCTGCAGGTGCCGGGTAAGTCCTCGCGCGGTGGCCATTTTGCAAAAATATTGGAGATATTTTTTAATCGGGAGCCACACTCAGACCGTGTTATAAGCGATCCGCGTTGTAGCGGATCACGCTATAACGGGGTTGAGCTGTACTTATACAGGCTGTGCTGGTCTGTTTTCTTCTTTTCAAATATTTCAAGGGTTCCCCCTCCTGGGGGGTTACTGGACATTGGACTTACATACCCTAGTTCAAACAACCTGAGCACGTCAGTTATACAATTACTAATTCCCCATATATCAGTTCAGTAGAGCACGGTTCAATTGTGTTTTAGATATGAAATGTCGTTGGAAGGTAATAAACATACCATTGTTTCTATTAACTTCTATGAGATTCAGTGGGTCCCCAGGGGCCAAACAAAGTTACACTGACCCCAAGGGTGCTCAGACCTACAGGGACTCCCCGGTGTTGTAACTTTTAAAACTGCCAGACAAGAATACTTGCACATGTATTACTTAAGTATAATTAGTACTGTGGTATGATTTAAATGAATACACTATGATATAGACACAAAGGAAACGTATATGTTATATTCATTTATTTATGCTATAGGTGGAAGAAGCGGAATCTGCTGGCCGACGTTTGCTTCTGCCCAGAACGGTGCACCAAAAAAACCTCATGCAGGGTTGATGAGCTATAATTCAATTAGTGGTCTAATGACTGTGGAAGGTAAAGCCTAATTCAAATACTTGAAAGACCAAAACAGAAAATGATTTATGCAACTGTTCATTTTACTTTCCAGCATTTCAAAGCATCTCTTACATGTCACACCCTTATGTAATTAAAATTCCTCAAAATAAAGCCTAAGCTAAACTTTTGGATTATTATATCATCTTCAGCTTTTGTCAATCCTCCCCAATGATCTTCAAGGTACTGTGCTTTCAATCCTCACTTCTCCACATTGCACCCTCCTATCTTGCTTTTAATTTAACGGACTTTGGTTTGTTTCTTAACCCATTCATCATTTTTCCTGTCCCTTTGGGTAATACGCAGCATACATCTCTCCATACTTCTTTGAGTTTCGTGAAGCTTCTGAATTAGGGTCCAATTGTCCCATCTATATGTGGATGCGGGCAGAATACACTAGACAAACACTTCCCTCTTGAGGCACAATAGAAAGTTCCCTTGAAAGATGGTCTTGTTTCATCCAAGAACACTCCATCCCATCTCCATTAACTTACTCATTTCATTGATAAAGTTCCCATCAGTTGATAGCCGCTGGCGAAAGTAGACAGTTTTTTAACTGCTAGCTCTTTTCAATCTATTTTTATATTTTTGTAGTTGACACGTTTATTGAACATAATGTTTGTCTTGCATATTCATATGAGGCCTGTTTTTCTATCTTTCTTTGCTGGCAGTCTTCTGGACTCGTGGCAAAAATAGCAATGTTATCTGCAAATTGCAGGTGACACGTATTTACAGTTGATATTATTCCTTTGTATTCCCAATTTACTGTCTCAAACAATTCTTTAAGTGTTGCTGTGAAAAGCTTTGGTGATAAAGTGTCTCTCTGACATACCGCAGCTGATACATCTTTATGTAATCGAATGGTTGTTGTGGCATTCTCATAAACGTCACTGATAATATCAATATATGCTTCAATATACGCTTCATAAACACTGTCGTCTTAATACTTTGACTGAGGTGTAGACAGAATCAAATTATTTTTCATAATCTGTGAATCCGAAAATGAGTGGTAGGTCATTTTCATTCATTTGTTAAATCACTTATTGTGCAACCTGGATTTGGTCCATTGTGTTGTATCCACTTTGAAATCGTGTTTGTTCTCTACAGTAGGTTGGGCAAAGTCCAAAGTCTGTGACAGCTGATTAGTGAGTACAGTATCTTCGTACAAATCTTAGAAGGAGACTGATTGATCTATAGTTCTTGAGGTCTTCTTTGTCTCCTTTCTTATGGACGAGGATAAATATGGCATTGTTCCACTGTTCTGGAATTTTAAGTTTCTTCAAGCGAGAAAAGAGCTCTGCAAAGTCTTTCTCTACTTTTTCCCTAACGCTCAAGATTTCAGTAATTCTTCCATCGTCCGCTGGGGCCTCTCCATTTTTTATGGATTTTACTGCCTCAGTGGTGTTTTCTACTCGCTGTTCAGCTGCTTGAAGTATGTCCTACAGTATGTTACCTGTGCTCTTGTACAATTTTTTATAGAAGTCATCAACTTTCTTTATGATGTGTCCAGTATTTTAATGTTGATCCATTGTCTTGTTTGAGTGAGTTGATTTGCTTCTTGCAAATCATGTCACTGCTTTGTCTTCTTTAAACTTCTTCACAGGATCGCATTTTTTTTTTTTTACATCTTTCAGTATACATTTGCAAAACAATTGTTGTTCTTGCATCTTGGGATTCTTTCTTGTTTCCTCAGTTACTGCTTTGTCATCCAATATTTTGTTAGCCTGTTTTGTTAGCAATTACTCCTGGTTTTTTTCTACGCTTTCAACAACAATTTATACTTTTTTTTTTGTATAATTGTTTGTTAAATTTTCTCCATGCATTTTGAATTCCTGATGTACAGTAGAAGTTTTCACATTCTGCAAATTCTACCAATCTGTCTCCACATTCATTCCTGTTGCAGTAACCATACTTACAAACCGATGCTTCGTAGGGCAGCAATTTTTGCATTGACATTTCCTAGAATGTTCTTGAGGTTGACCTCATGATAGCTGTCTTCCACTTTACTGTCTGTGTGACTTGATGTTAGGTAATGGATAATTTTAAGTTTGTAACTCTATCAATTGATTGATGATTCTGTGGCTCTTTATAATGAACTTCTATACTCCACTATGTTTTTTTTTCTCTATTTCTTGTTAATGAAGCCTACGCCACTCATTCTTCAGTTGTTTGTACCTCTGTAATGTAGTAGGTGTTTGTATTTGAGCTCAATCATCTTTTGTCTTACTTCAGTAAGGTGAACAATATCCTTTCAATCTTTTCAAGTTCGTCTTCCAGTTCTTGCAGTGCTGCTTCATTAGAGAAAGTCCGGCAGTTGTAGGTAGGCAGATTAAGGTTTTAATGACAGCTAGTATTTAACTTCCGGTGATTATAAGCACCTTTTGCTTTCATGCCTTCCTTCTGAATGCTTTGAAGGTCTAATACAATCTGGCCTCAGGAGAAAGTGGGAGATCATTTTCATTATCTTTCATATCTGGGAGTTTAGGCCTTACTTGCCATGCCAACTTCAACTGCATAATTCCCTCTTTAGACGGGTATGCTGTTCAAGCTTTTATAGCATGGTTAAACTAATGTATTTTTTTAATGTATTTTTTCTAAAGATACAATATTTGTGGGATTCAAGAGTGTTTGTTCTGGAGAAACCAATGTGATGTTCATGACAAACCCACTAAATGAGGACTTACAGCATCCAATACATGTGTCCACGATACAAACCATTGACAGCTCAGAAGAACAAAAAATATTTATTCATAGACCTGATGTGGGGTAAGTTGTTTATTATAACTTGAATTTAACCACGTCTACAAAAAACAGCAACCACATCAAATCCTGTGTTTATAATAAATATGCTATACTAGTGGTCTCAACGCCAGCAAACAAAAAAAGCAAGTGTCACATATTTAAATGTTAAATCATTTAATCAGAATCAAATTGTATATGTACCTCTATCAGTCCTTTGGCATTTGATATTTTTATAGTAAATTGTCACTATACTATACTCTTTTATATTTTAATACCAAAATACACTTCGGCTTAGATCCAAATTTATTATAATTTTAAAATATATTATTTGGGTCACTGCTGAATAATTTGATGTGGGAAAAAAGAGGTTTTATTGGACCAACAATAGTTAACAGTGTACAAGTTTTCGAACCTCTGGGTTCTTCTTCAGTTATGAATGTGGTACAAACAGTGAAAGATGATATAATACAATTTGTGGCATGGTGGTTTACAGTTTGGTATTGGGAGGAGATATGCAATTGAGATGTAATTAAAGTAGAGACCAACTGGAGTCAGGATGGGCAGAAATAAAGGAGCCTGAAACATTCACACATATAAATACTGGACATAGTAATGTAACAGAGTAGGAATATGTGTGTATTACATTTGTAATGAAATAAGTGGTATAATAATTGGTATGTTGGGAGACTTAGAGACAGCAAGTAGAGAATAAGTGCAGGAGATGGTAGTTCTTGGCCGCTATGATTGGTAGGAGCGACTGTGGGTGTGGGAGAGTAACTATACGTCTAGGCTATTGAAATACTTAATTTAAGAGGTGAGGTTTTTTTAGTTTTACTTAAAGGTGGGTAGAGAATGTGTTTGGCATATACTGAATTGAGGGAGTTCCACAGGTACGGGGCAGTGACGGAAAAGGTTTAAGGCGAGAAAACAGTAGAGGTGAAAGGGGTGGAAAGGAGACAGTTATGGGTAAAGAGATGAGTGAAGAGCCTTGAATGTAAGGAGGAGAACTTTGTACACAACCTGACACTTGAGGGAAAACCAAGAGAGATTTAAGGAGGAGATGTGGAACAACATTTTGGGAGAAAGTGAAATTATTCTAGCAGCAGAATTTTGGATAGATTGCAAAGGAAAAAGTTGTGAGGCAAGGAGGCCTTTTACAGTAAATGAGACTGGAGAGGATAAGTGCATGCATTAGAGTTTTAGCAGTAGATTGACAGAGGAAAGGGGGGGATCTTGGCAATATTATGGCGGAAGAAGCACAAATTTAAGCTATGCCGTGAATGTGAATGGAGAAGGAAAGGGAGGAGTCAAATGTCACTACTAGGCAATGTGCTTTTGGAACAGGATAGATGGTAGTACATTTACTGTGATGGATAAAATAAATATTAGGCCAGGTTTAGGGGAAAATATGAAGTGTTCAGTTTTAGACAAATTAAGTTTAAGGCGGCAGAGCACCATCCGCAAGGATATAGCCAGGAGGCAGAGACTTGAAACTGGATTGCAGGTGTGAGGTTAGGGGTGGAAACATATATCTGTGTATCATTTCCATAGAGATGATACCTAAGGCCAAAAGAGTTGATGAGGTCACCAAGTGAAAGGGATAGGTCCCAGAAAAGAGCCCTGAGGTACACCAACAGACATATCAACAGAAGACAAGGACATGTTAGCAACAAAGACCGAAAATGTATGATCTGAGTCATATATTGAAAACACAGATAGAGCTTAGAATATGAGCAAGATATAAGGAGCAGAGAGCAATCGACAGTATCAAAGGTAGCAGAGAGATCAAGTAGGATTAGTAGGGAAAAATTACCATTGGATTTTGCTTCATGTAGATCATTGGCTACTTTAGTGAGCACTGTCTTTGAGTGAGCTGTATGAAAGCCAGATTGTAAAGGGTCCAGGAAGGTATGGAAATTAAGAAAATGTATTCGGATGGGAGAACACGAGACATTCTAACAGTTTAGAGGCAAAAGTCAGGAGGGATACAGGGTGGTAGTTAGTAAGGCACGTAGGTCATAGGGTATTTTTGAGAATAAGTGTGACCACGACATGCTTAAAGGAAGAGGGGAAAGTACCAGAAGACAAGGAAGAATTGAAAATATGGGCAAGAGTGTGGACTACAACAGGGGTAAGAGTTCTGATCAGGTGTGAGGGGATAGGATCAAAAGGGAGAAGAGAAAATCAGCTTAGAAACTTTCAACACTGTTGCAGGAGAAAATTAGTCAAGGATGAAAGAAGGAGGCAGAGAGGAGTGGGAGGGGACAATAGGAATCTCATTGTGGATAGCATCCACCTTGCTTTATAAGTGGCCGGCAAAGTGTTGAGGCGGAGGAGGAATCATGGGAAATGGAAGGAAAAGGTCGAAGGAGAGAACAAAGCTAAAACAAGATGAGCATGAGTGTCAGATTTCCTCCATAATCGTTCAGAGGAGAATTGGCAAGTGTGAAGGAAGCGTGTTTGTGGATTTAGCCAATGCCTTTGGTTAGAGGGATGGGTATTCCGGAGCCGAGATTCCACTCCTAGGAATTTGCTACTCAATAGCAGAATGAAAGAACCAATCAATCAGAAAGTCATTAGATTTAACGGTTCTTATCATAATCAGTGGTCCAACATGACAAGTATTTTTCAGAAATGCTGGTATGTGCTACTGCAGGACACAGACCTACAGCAGGTCCTGAGACCACATCCCACTAGGGTGTGTAGAAGGACCACTAACCTGAAAGACTGGTTGGTCAATAGCCATTATTCTGAAGCGCCCAAAACAACATGGCTAACCAATAGAACTACTGGGTCCTACCCATGTGGAAGGTGGAAGGCCTGCAACAGTATGATTGCCACAAAGACCTTCACTGATGCAAACAAAACACACTAGTACGACACTTGGGGCTTTATCAACTGCAGCCTGACCACAGAAGTGATCTATCTAATCTCATGTAGCTGTGGGAAACAGTATGTGGGTAAGACCCACACACTACTAAAAACGAGAGTCCTAGAACATCTAGGATTCATTAGAAATGGCCTTGATACTCCTGTGGTGCAACATGTGATCGATCTGCACATGGGGATTCCTAATGTCCTAAATATCCCAAACCCCGTAAAGGGTACTGGGATAAGAGGTTGCTATAGAGGGAGTGCAGATGATATACCAACTTAATTCACTGACCCCCAATGGGCTGAACGAGGGCTTTATATTTTCCCCATTCATATAACAGTTTATTCTGCTATGTACCCCAAACTTCTGTGTGCCTTATTCAGCCACCTGTCCTCCTCCCCTATCATGTCCTTTCTTCTTATGGAGCATTTTATTGTGTAAACGCTATATGTTCATTAATAATATCATGTTGGCACCTTGGTATATGTTTTTAACCAGGGTGTTTAGTTTTCCTACTCACCATTTTAACATTTTTAATGTATGCTGCTATAGATCTCTTTGTCTCCTCTTCGATGGATTTAGTATTGCTGCTGGCACGGTGTAGGTTAACATCTATTCTACATCTATGTTGCTGCTCCGCCCCTGTGGCTGGAGGGTATTTTAGGAACTTGAAGGAGACATCTCCACAAACCCCTGACGAAGCGTGCTTGTCATGCGAAACGCGCGCATCAGGTTACGCGCTGACATCACTAGTCAGCGCCAGACTTCCTGGTGGCACCCGCTGTTGCTCACTGCTCTTTGCTCGCTGCTGCTTGAATTTTTTTTATCTGACTGCAGTTATGATCATAGCAGATTACTGGTACTTGGCTCCTGATAAATACTGACTGCTGACTTCGTTATCCCTATCGCTACCCCTTGGACCCTATTCTGTGCAACAACAATTGGTTGGCTGCAAAACAGCATTTTAGACCTACTAGTAACAATTTATTTGTATGACTGTTATATACTGTTGGCTGCTAAATAGCACATTAGATTAATTTGGGTCATAAGGGTATACTATGCAGGGAACTTTGTTACCCCTACTTCCCAGGTCCCAACCTCTAAACCCAATTACTAGTATCACCAAATATAGGGTCATTTTTATCCCTATACCTGATTCATCAGGACATTATTTTATTACTACCAACTACTACCTAGGATACTGTAGAGAGGTCTCTCCCTTGTCACCTACCCCTCATTGAGCAGGACTATCCAGGCACTTCTAGAGGGATTTTTCAAACTCTATCCCGGTTACAGCTATATGTTTATTTGCCTTGATTGCTAAACAGCTGTATTGGTTACAGTTGGGTCCTGCAGAATAAACTATCATAGGATTGTCATTATCTCCTATTCCTGACTGACCAGGGCCCACTACTCCATGTAGTTGCCAATTAACTTTATTGATAGGACCAATCCTTACCATTGGAAGCTTAGCAAATAGTGCATAGGGATTATTGATTGTTTTTCCCCACAGCAAGTTGCTGTTTCCCCAGACGGACTAACCGAAATTCTATATGTATGCATTTTCTGTTCACTAACTATTATTAAATATCATGGGGCAATTACTTTCACCTTGTGAACTTTTTTAATAGTATACCTACTAAAAGTAATATTTTAGGTTACACATCTTTACACACTGCCCTCCTAGATACTTAGCCTAATTGATCATGCAGCATTTGTTAATTTCCCTCATATCTGCTGAGACCCTCTCGTAAACAGCGCAATAACTTTTTACAACGGTGCCTTTCCTCAGTAGTTGTGCACTGAATAAGGGGCTTTGTTCTCTCCCTCCCCTTTGGGGATTCCCTGATCTCCTTGGAATTGTTGTAGTCTGTACTATAATCCTGTCAATTTCTTTAGGTGAATGTCCCTGTTTGATGAAGGGCTTCGTAAGCATCCCGAGGTGTTCATCTCTGACAGTTTTATCAGAGCTTTACCTGTTGTATCAAAGGGGTTTACCTGTGTACTACAGATCTTCTTGTCTCTTACTGATCTGTGGAGATATCTGTGGTCTTCTTATAGATGTGTGTGTTGCATCTTTGATAGTGACCGTTGTGTGTAGATAATGCATGCTGGTGTCTAACGCGGCCTAATTCAGCATATTTGTCACTTTCCATAATGAATGCTTTCTGTTATAGGAAAGTGAACCCATCTGATTGTGTGGACATGGACTGTGATGCCAAGAAGAAATCACTTTTAAAAGATCTTGATGGCTCTTTTCTTGGGAGTCGTGGTGCCGTGATACCACAATCAGAGTACCAGTGGGGCGGCGATAAAAGACACGGTCTTGGAGATTATCGTATTCCTACGGTGATGCTCACACGACTTAATGGCAGCCGAATTCCTGTCTCAGAAGTGGCTCCAAACAAAGGTATGGAGCGCATTATAAATCACTTTGCTATTGGAAGTTTCTTTACAGCATTATGTGGTCAGTACTGGTATATAGAAAATAGCCCCAACTGTTTTAAAGCGTTGTATACAAACACACGTATGCACAGTGTGTATATATATATATATATATATATATATATATATATATATATATATATATATATATTACACATTTTGTGACATTTACTAATGTAGAAAATGCAAAAATCAAATAAACCACTGAATATAACCCTGCTACTAAAAACCTAGATCAGACCATCTCATAAACACAATCCATAATATCCCAAATCCCTAAATTGGCGAATTGGTGGTAGGTGCAATAGGGTAGGAGAGGTAAGATAACAACATTTTAATGGGGTTCTTTTTCTCTGTACAGTATCTAAGTGTAGCACCCTTATCTACCTTCCTCCCCTCCTCCCCTTTCCCCCCAAGGGAGATCTACTGTTCTGGGATTAGTGCCACATGTTACTGGTGTGGTGGTGCATACCTGTTGGCTCACACCAGACTGAGAGCTTCGCAGATGTTATAGGGTAGGTTCAACAGGACAGGTTCTTAGCTCAGATCTTCCAGTGCAGTGCCTTCATCTTATAGGGCTCCTGCCAGGGACAGGAGTTCTCCCCACAAGCCCTCCTTCTCCATAAACACACACGAATGATGGTACTTATTTATTAAGATCTTCATAGCCATTCCATTCTCCTCCATCTTCCCTGGATTAGGCCCAAGGGTCCATCCTTAACCCCCTTAACTCCTGATGGCAAAGTGGAATCGCTCCCACTCCACAGAGGGAGGGGACAGAACACCCACAATTCAGTGGAGTGCCAGCTTTTATACCTGGGGAGGGGTTTCTAACCCGGCCCCATAACAGAGCAGGTCCAGGTACTGACAGGCATCACACCATCTGCATGTGATACAGTCAGTACCCTCCCAGGCATGACACTCCAACTGCCGTTAGGCCTGCACCCGGATAGGATAACATTGTATACTATCCAGTCTGCAATTCACATGCTAGGCATCTGTGCAAATGTTTAACCCCAACACTGCCTGTTCCTATCAGGACTTGTAATGTTAGGGCCAAAGAAAAGGGTATAGCCAGGGGCACTAGGCTACATCAGCGACAAAAAAAATGAAGTAAAACAAATCTTCAAATTGTAGATCTGCAAACTCGTAGCGTTTTGATTAGGTAAACAGTACATATTTAATCCTTTCAAGAGGGGCTACTGATCACTCTGACAGCAAATGTGTTAGTATTAGGTAGACAAATAAAATTCATAGACGAATTGATACGACAAATATCTGTGTGAACAATGTATTAAAATAATCCTGCTAACATACACATTCAATATTTAGTAACACTTTTTTTGTGTGTATGCTGTGTTTAAGGGATCATCAGAGATTCTACATGTTCTTATATATCACAATGGGAGAGCTACAAATGCACAGGATTAAATTATGAGATGCTAGTTATTGAGAGCCTTGATCCTGACTCCGAGACAAGGCGACTTTCCCCAGTTGCCGTGCTGGGTGATGGTTACATTGACCTTATTAATGGTAAGTACATAAATACAACTTTCTATTGTCATCTGATATTACATTGTGGTTATAACTGATGTAATGTTTAAAAAAAATAAATATATTTATTTATTTATTTATTTATTTTAAATGCCAGTGCCAATAACTTATGGCCTAGATTCACTAAAGCTTGATGAGTTCAGATACCCAACCTATTTACAAAAGGCATACTGTCAGCAGTGAAGCAGAACCCAGGATTTTTAAGGTGGCATATGCATGTAAATAAGTAATTTTTGCAAAATTAATCATTCATTCAAATACTATTTCACTAAAGTCTGGCCACCGCCAATATTGAGCTATTGTTACAAAATAACGCCTACTTACTTGAGGCTACCGACAATAGGTGAGGAAAAATACAGAAGTATAACGATGATAATTTACTATATACTATTACTTACTATAGAAGTAATAACAAATATTGAAGTCCAGGAACATTTGGGAAACAGTGATCATAAAATGATCTCATGTGAAATAAATGACCAAAAAACATATTAAATGGGTTCAACAAAGACTTTAAATTTTAGAAAGGCAGAGTTTAATAAACTGAGGAATAATCTACAAGGAATAAATTGGGGTGATGTTTTTACAGGGAAAATGTAGAAGATAAATGGGCAGTCTATAACATTGTTAGAAAAGCACATTTATCAGTGTATACCCTTGGGTAATAAATATAAAAGAAACACGTCTAAACCAATGTGGTTGAATAAACAGAAACCACAATTGAACCATGCTCTACTAAACTGATGAATTAGGGAAATGTATAAACTTTTAAGCTTGTGCTCCCGCGCACAAGCTTGGGGAAGGGAATGGACCCGATAGCGAGGTGGGGAATCCGCAGGACACACGAAAGGGAGTGAAATGCCGCGCAGCTGGGGATCAGCGCACGTAGTCACGTGAGCGGGCCGCACGCAGGAGAATTCGCGTCGCGTCCGGAAGCACGGAGCCAAGCTCAGAGACATGACTGGCCCAGCTGCATGTGCGCGCATGCTCTGGCAGCAGAGCGGGGTTGCGCGCGTTCTCAGGCACCGCCACGGGGTGTGGGGTGTGCCACTGATGAGGAGCAAGGGAGGATAGGTTCCAACGCACAAGGTAACAATAGTGGAGTGCATCCTGGAGGACGTCCAGCCTCCTTTAGGACAGAGTGCCAGTAGGTCACAATAGTGGAGTGCATCCTGGAGGACGTCCAGTCTCCTTAAAAGGCATAGTGCCAATAACTGTAGAGTGCAGCGGTACTAATTACAAATAAGGGTTGTTTAGTTGAATGCTTTGGCCAAAGTATTGTAAGCCTGCTACCACGTCAAGGTAAACCCTACTTAGCAGGTCCTACACTACCCAACGGTAAACTAAACTCAGTAGTAAATGAGTGATTGTCCCAGTCTTCCGGAATCCAAAGGAGATGAGTAAAGATCCCAAGGAGGTCCAGGCAGGAACAGAATGCAATGGTAGTACTTGCAGGAACCCAGACAGGTAGCCACTGAGTGCTATTTGAAGGTAGCAGCAGCAGCTGTAAGGAATGAGGAAGTCAGAGAGAGGCTTACTTCCTGTCGGGAGGAAGAGGGCAGGGTTTGCCAGGAAGCAAGATGGCGTAGTTTGCTTCAGGATACTTAAAGACACAGGATCTTGACTCGCAGCTAGAGGGCGGCGATCAGAAGTTAAACAGGTAAGGAAGGAACACGCCACAGGGGGCGTGTTCTGCGCATCATTATATAAACAATATACCATTGGGCTCAGTCCATAAGAACTTGGGTATAAGTGTCCAATGTCCAGTAATCCCCTTACGGGGGAACCTGGAAAAAAAACCTGAATAAGAAAATTGTATTAATCACCAAATAAAAACAAGTACTGCTCACGTACATGTGAGAAAACATCAACGGACATAGATGAGCGCGGACAGGGGAACCTCGATCTTCATCCTGTTCTCTGGTGCTCCGAGAGAGCCAACTCGCTGGCGTCCAGCACCAGCTCCTGGAATTTTCATATTGTGTAGGGGTTGTAGATTCATGACCTAGATTTTCAGATCTTCTCTGTGTGCTGATTCTGTAGATGGACAGTACCTTAGTATTCATCTGACACTGGTAATGGCCTCTAGGTGGGAGATTGTGTCACAGCCTAAAATACAGGGATACCATAAATGCTTGTCTCAAATTGTTCATATTCATCCGGTGCCAACAACATAACACATGTACAAAGATGACCAATATAAAACCAGCACATAAGGGTTACAACAATAACAATAAACTCATCCAGCGGTGATCATTCAACCCATATTTGTTGCATAAAACTGTCTGAATTTAAGTCGGACAGATAAACACAGTTGTCAGATCAATCCAAGGTTGAAACATTAAGAAAGCTCAAAAGTAGCACCCAAGATTGAGGTCCTCGTTCAGTCCACGAGGTGCAACTGTGTAAAGTGTGAATGTCCATTTGGCCTCGCTCTGTCGCAATAATTTCTTGACATCACCTCCTCTGGATGGTAAGGGTACATGATCAATAATCATATAGTTCAATGTGGAAAGCTGTTGACCCTTTTCCAAAAAGTGTTTGTTCACCGGTTTATCAGATTTTTGCGTTGTAAAATCAGTCTGAATATTAGATCTATGCTTGTTCATTTGCTCTTCAAAGGAGAGGTCAGTTTTACTAATGTAACCTGTAGAGTTGCAAAATAATTCTTTTAACTTCAATGTACAATTCATTTAAAATAGTTATGTATTAGTATGGAAAGCATGAGGATTAATCATAGGGACAAAGGATAAACCTTTGTACAGAAGACTAGTTTCCTCTGATGTTAACGCAAGACTAGATAAGTTATATATTAGCGATGTTTCTGGAGTGCTTTTTTTGAGAGCCCCCCTCAACTGATGTGAGCTCTTTTTCTACTTCTCCATGTAACGTGAGTCTGTGGTTGCCTCCTAGTGTCACTGCATGTATCACTCAAAACTCTAGCGAAAGTAAAGTTCGTCTCGCTACCTGACGACGGATTGATAGCCTCAAAGCAGGTTAAAGGCCTGCGTCTCAAAGGACGTCTGGGATAAGTCTCAACATTACCTTGTAGCTAGCGGTAGAACCAATGCTGCTTATAGTCGGTTATTACTTTTAAAAGTTTCTCTTTTTTTAATTTAATCAAGTCATCCTTATATTCGGTAATGTTGGTCTGTCGCTTAGAGTGCCAATCCTGTGTTTTGTCAGTGGTAATAATATTCATGTTGGCTGACTCAAAACTTGTGTTATCTGTTTTAATCTTGATCGATTACAAGAACCAACAAATCAAGTGAACTTTTAAACAAAATACACCCCCTGCGACAAAACGCAGGATCAGTTCTACCTATGGCGGGCACACTTCTGACTCTAAAGCATCTAGGAATCCTTTTATCCCTGTGATAGGCAAACAGAGTGGTTCTATGCAATAAAAGGTCTATTTGTCTCGTTTTGAATTTCAAACGTTCATGATATAAATCTTCTGGTTTAGAAACTCCAGCTACATCTTGAATGGTATTTCTAAAGAGTATTTTTGCAATGTCAATATCCGTGTAGTATACCATCTCTGCATATTCAAGGTTGGCTCCTGCTATATCCGCAAATTCTTCCATACTGTCTTAAAATTGAAACAGTAGGGGGAATTATATTCTTTTCATTACTTACAATAGACCGCTTTCTAATTCACTACTGTACTGTATTTGTTGTTACACAGTTTATTACATTAAAAACTAGATTAGTAGTCAACATACTATTCACAAAATCACCTGTTTGATTTGGTTGCTTAACAACCACACAATTTTTTGGGCACCAAAATCTCCCTGCTACACTGCATCAGCTGGGAGTGTGTGTGTGTGTCTATAAGTTGCAACTTTTCTATTCAATGTATCTTGACAGAGGTCCAAGGAAGGACTGAACCGTTGATCCTACATTAAACCTTCACATGTTATTCAAGACCTCTGGAATGTGGATTGCTGCTATTTTATCTTTATCCAGTGCCATCCTGGTACTATGAAGAGCTATCATCAGCATGAAGTGATCCTCTGATGCTTGAATGTCTATCAGTTTTCTTCTTTTGTTTTTTATCTTCGTATTTTCATAGCAGGGGCATAGCCAGGTCAACTAGTTTGGAACCTAGCTTAGCCGGAGTGGCGTAACTAGAAGCCTAACCACTGGTCAAATCTCCAACCCCCTCCTTGACCAATAACTTACCGGAGCAAGGAAAAAAGACAAAAATATTATGCTTTCGATTATTATTTTTGAACGCCAATCATCATGGCTGACTTAACAGCCTTTAGTGAACTTTTAGTAAACTCAGGTGAATACATTTAAATGAGGAATTAATCAGAGGCATTTTTCAGCATAGTTGGTGGTCAAAGGTGCTCTAAAATAATGATGGTTGCCTTTTTCTGGTAAAGTTTCCTATCTTTGCAACTTTTTCACAAACTGTGAATGTCCAAAATGTGTCAACTTCCCAAACGTGCACAAAAGTCCCGCCGATGACTACTGTACTGAGAACAATTTCTAGCTACGGTACATAGATCTTTTTAACATCCTTCACAATGCATTCTGGGATATGTAGTGGTTTTCAGTTTAAAAAGCAGGTTGACAAATCCAAGATTTAATAATTTAAAAAGATTGGACTCAAAGCTACCATTAAAAAATGGGTAACATTGAAAAATGTTTCCAGTGCTCTTACCGGCACATTCCTGTAGTTGTATTCCCTGATTTTTTTCACCTTTTTTTACTAACTACTTTGTGCATTACTACTATTAATGGCCCATTGTTACCAATATACAAAGGGGAGGAAAGTTAACCATATGCACAAATAGACAATGTATAGAATTTGTAGTCTGTTAAGATTTCCCTAACATGATTAATGCATTGATTCTACCATAGGTCCCCAAGACCATGGCTGGTGTTCTGGATATACATGTCAGAGGAGAGTATCACTGTTTAACGCTATTGTGGCAACAAATAAGTCGTACGACATCTTTTTCACTAGCGTCAGCCCTCAGAATCTTCGGCTCATGCTCCTGAATGCTGACAACACAAAAGTAAGACATCAAACCAGCTGACACTAAATGATATCAATCTGCAGCAATTTATTTGTGTATTAACTATGTGAAGCAGCAGGTTATAAACTGTTCACTGCCGTATTGGCCTTTATGTGCACACACGAAAAAAGATGTCGGCGCTTGAATCTTATTTTGAGTAAATATAATAATTAAAAATTGATGGTGAGTAAACTCTACGTATAACTAATATTTCGTATGTGTGACAGAAATATATGTGTTGTATAGAGTCAATATATGAAATCAGTCCATACAATTTCAGTGGATTAGTCTAAAGGGATCTGTGGGAAATAATCCAGGAGATTTGAAGTCTAGGTGTGTGTGTGTATATATATATATATGTGTGTATACAGTATGTATGTATAACTTAACCAAGTGTGATATATATACACACACACACTTAAATGTCTGACTCATGCAGTATTAACCTCTTATGTGCTTTAGCACTACATCACATTATGTGCAATTCCTACCTTTACATGTAACTGTATGAAATATATAATGTATGATTTAGTGATAGAAAGAACACATATGTGTTAACACATTTCACTGGCGATGCATTAAGAATCCATCCAAATCATTTCAGTATAAAACAATTTTTGAATTTCAAACAACAGACATATATTTGTGATGAAATGTTCCCATCACAATAAGAACATACCATACTTAGATAATAGCTTTTATAATCCAAGTAGGAGTATGCTCAGTAACATTGTGTCTCTCTGGCAATTCTAATATATGAATATTTTTGTACTTCCTTTTAACAAAATATTTTACAAATAGACGGTTACACATTATTGTTAACCAGTTGGTAACCATGTATTCGGGAAAGATGCACTACACTCCAATATGAGTTATCACACTGCAAACCATTGTTTACTGCTGTCAAGTCAATAACTATTAACGCTGGGTTGCAGTACGATAAGATAAGTGCAGGGTGGAGGTTTGTGGATTAGTGCATTTAAGTGACTCTAAAAGGTTGTGGTAATGTGTCTGATTTAAAAAAAAAAAGATCTACATTTATTAAATATGGTTGAAAAAAGTCTGTTGTATTTTAAAAATAGTTAAAACAATATTTTCTGCTGTAAAAATTGGATGACGAGAGGCTTTTTAATACAAATCACTGTTTAATCATGACATGAAATGGTATTTTCTGCAATTATATATTCATGACAAATATATTATTTTCCTGTGACTGTTTCTGCAGGTCGTCCGTGCTGCAATTTATTTCTCATCTCCTCAGCGCCTGGATGTATATGTCAACAATGTATTTATAAGCCCAAATAATGCACAATGGGATAGAAGGAATAAAGACTTCACATTAAAGCCCCCATCTTATGAAGGTATGAAGCCATATTTTCTTTTGTCGTAAAAAACAAAAAAACAAAACAGGACATTTGTTTAAAAAGATGTAGGTTTTATTCTGCATTATGAAAATGCATCTATTCATTACTGATATTCTTACACATAGCATGACGCAGCAGCCATTGCAGTGGGACATACACACAACACGACAGCAGGACCAGACACCATTGAAAATGAATTAGCCGAGCGTGGGGCTAACATTATTGCACCGACTGACAACGCCTGCTACATCTGTGCCAAATGCTTTCACCATAAAGTGCATTAGAGCCGATTCGGTGTTACTGCATGGAAAGCTCCACTGACTTAAATAAGCCATCGCATTTTTTTAAAAACAGAAATATATCAATGTTTTACAGCTATGTGAATTAGGTGTTATGTCTCCCGGCTGCAAAAATGTGGCTACACTGGAGCAAAAAAAAAAAAATTGCACCGTGTTGATCAAAGCAAAATCTCATTTTATCCTATGGGACCTTTTTCGTTACATAGTTACATAGTAGATGAGGTCAAAAAACTTCGAGTTTTTCTGATTGGTATATGTAAAGTTATAAAGCATCTGTAAGGCTAGCATCTTCAGCCCATATCTACCAAGCTCTGCTGACTTAATGTGACATTACAAAACGTATCATCCTGCTAAGCCTAACAAAGGCCTCATGACTAGAACAGCCTACCAGAGACTCTCAAAACTGCCCACTGTTGTCATTTCAAGAATTCAGCTATCTTACATGTTAATCTTGTCTGTAACTGTTACACATGCCCATAATCATATTATGTCTAACTAACCATGAAATGTCTGTAAATTGAATGTATTACCTCTGTTTCTTTAATGTAGCCATGTATTTTCATTATAAATCTATGCCCAGGACATACTTGAAAACGAGAGGTAACTCTCAATGTATTACTTCCTGGTAAAATGAGATAAATGCTGCACACCTCAAAATATGAACAAAAAGTGATACAATTACCGGTGCTCCAGTGCTTAAACGAAAGCCTGTAATCAGTCCTGGGTAAATGATAAAAGGAACACAGGGCACAGCGGATTTAGAATATCCAAACTCATTTATTGAGCCAACACAACGTTTTGACAATAGTGGTCTTTATCAAGTGACATAGTGGCACTTCCTGGTAAAACATTTTAGAAATAAAAAAAAAAAAAATAACGTCATGTTAAGCCATGTTTGGTGCCATAAACAGCATTGCGTTACCTATAACAGCCGTTAGTGATAATTACATGCAAATAAGGTTTTACAATAACAGGACATATCCACAAAAGTGTGCTAAGGTTAAAGCGTGACAATGTTATGTTAGTTTAGTCCGATCTTAACATCCAGACCCTGAAATACAGCTGTTACCGGGGCTGGATAGGTGCCTCAGGTTAGGCATGAGTTACTTACATGCATTATTTCCCTCCCCTTTCTTCTATTTCTCATCATGGGATAAACACCTTTTTCGGGGTCTGAATAGGAGTAATGCAATAGGAGTAATGCACAGTATTTAGGGTCACGTTATTGGCAGAGAACGCCACGTTATGCTACAATAATGTGACATTAAGACTATGCTAATGGTAAATATAACAGCCGTTGTTTTTGCATACGTGTATATATATATTTAACAAGACGGAATTAGATGAGCTCAAACCTACCCCTATGACGGAATATATTAATAACACTATCATTCCACACCTTTGTGGAGTATGCTGCTGGGTAAAATAAACGGGCAACATCTAGTAACAAGGTAAAAAAACATCTCAGTGACAGTCTAAACTTCACTCTCTACTGAAGAGGTGGTGAGTATCTGTGACTGGCAGAGATTACGCATGTGCATATTTTATTACTTTTCCCTAATACAGGGGTGCGCAAAGTTCCAGCGCTGAACCCCCCCCAACCCCCACCTGGCAGCCACAGCGCTCACGCCACTCCACCTCCAAGGACCCAGCATCAAATTACGCCGTGATGTCACGTCATGTGACCCCCGCAGCGTCATTTGGCGACGCGTCGCTGAAGAGCCGGCAGAGTAGGTCAGGGAGTTACACAGGCCTCACACCTCCCCTGGCATTTAATTCAAATGCAGTGGGGAAGAGCGCGGAGCCTCTGTAACCGCCGCGCCCCCCCATAGAAAATCTTGCTCCCCCCAGTTTGCGCACCCCTGCTCTAAAAACTTGTGAACTCACAGTTGCCTTCATAATGCTAAGGGAACCTTGTTTCTGGCTTTTGCCAGTTTTAATTACCCTCAATCACAGATAGAAATATGCTTCTTTCATTTAACCCTTTGAGCACTTTCAAATATTTTACTAAGTTTAGTCCATTGGACAATAAGAAATATTATTCATTTAGTATACTGTAGGTACCTGCGATAATGGTATTTACCATGACAGTGTTAGCAGGCTTAAACATTGTTCGATCAAAAGATGCAGCAAAATAACTCCTTTGTTAGGCCGCGTCCATACTTAGCGCGTCGGTGTGTGCGCCGAGAACAAAAGGCCGTACCTCAATGAGTACGGCCATAGTAGGCGCATGCATAAGAGCGATGGGGCGGTCGTTTTTTTTCACGTGACAAAATAATTTGATTTTGTCGCATAACGACCGGGTCACGTGAGAGGTTCAGCCAATGAGGGCAAACCGCTCACGTGATATCACGGGCATGCCTCCGACACGACTCCTCACGGCGTCCCCTCCTCCAGATAACACAGGTCAGGGATCGCGTGCCTCCTATGTACAAGGCCTTATTAGATTTAGGATTCAAAATGTAGAATCTCACTAATAATTTGCAATGTCCTTTAAACTAAATAAATAATGTGACCAAACCGTATTATATGTAAATGGTGGTAAAGGCCACATCTTTATTAATGTAACATTCATTTTTAATAATCAATTATAAACTACACTTAGCCTTCCGGCCATAAGGTAACCAATGATAAATACATATCTGCCTGTCAGCAAGAGCTTAGATGTATCACACAAAAACTTTAATTACTACAAAACCATGAAATAAAGTTGTGACAGCCAACAAATTCTATGTAGCCAGGCTCCACAGACTCACCCCTATCGCTGTATGCGCAGGAAAGGTTGCAGCGAGTGCAGGGAGCGCTCCGACGTACCGGAGGCTCCGCAGTATTCGAGCAATCAGGGCGCCGCCATGTTGGGTGCTCGCGCAAGCCCAGCGGGCCATAGAGGGGGCGATGGAGCAGAGGTCGCGCATGCGCGGCCAGAGGTTGCCAAGCCCTCGAAAGAGGAGCGGCTCCTATAGGGTGGAGCGCACGGGACTACGAGTCCCAGCAGGCATAGCGAAACCAGGTGACGCCAGGGAGCCTATAGGGCGGCCAGGATATCGGGAGTGTAGACGGACGTTCACAGAGGTACACAATTGGAGACTTTTATAAAGTGAAATTATAATAAGGCTTTATTGTGCCTTTTCCTTTTCATCAGAAAATCCATCCAAACACAGGGGGGGGGGGGGAACAAAGCTTCTATTCACTTGGGAGTATTTCTAGTGAAACACTATGCAATTAATTCACATCTCCCTTAGTCAAGTATTTCTCCCAGCCCCAAACACATAGCATGAAATAAGCAGATATAAGAAGTCTCTTAAGAATGAAAGTCTTATCTGTTTCTTGGAGGGAAAATCTTCTCAGTTCCTGGTTCAGCTCCCTTCCCTCAGGGTGTGTCAGCTTCAGGTTTAGTAGTTTTCCCTGTGTCTTGAAATCAGCTCTGCTGTGTCTTCTGGCAGAGCTCAAGACATGGTCAGCTCCAGAGATCTGTGTTCTCTTGGTCAGTCTCTCCTGGGAGACTCAAGAACCCCTGCTCTGTCTCCAAAGGTCAGCTCACAAGTGAGCTAAGGAGTCACTTCCTGTCTCAACAGACAGGCTTTTGTAAGCAATCTAAATCAGGCAGGTGGTGTTTATTAATTGACTACCAGCAGTTAACCACCATACTGCTAGATTAAAGGCACATTACTTGAACAGGGATTACTCCCGTTACAGGGAGGAAGGTTAGAGGTTGCGCAGGGGAGCACGCTTGTCAGAGCCGAGTGGGAGGAGGAAGGAGAAGGAGCTCTATGTGTAGGGAGGCCAACAGCCCCTACACTAGGCCATATAACCTGGCCCAGTTAGGCCCTGAGTCCCGTAGAGTGGAGTGGATGTAGGGACCGGCCCCAGTTAGGTTACAGTTCCCCTTTACTGTGCATTGGAGAATCATAATTACAGAGACAGTTGCATTATCTGGCCAGAGGTTTGGGCTCAGACCTCTGGTGCCGCAGCAGCAGCCGACCAGGTGGGATCGCCCCGGAAGGTAGTCCCAGTATTCAACCGTCGTCTGATCCTTTGTGAAGTTCCTTGGCAGGCCCGGGCACCGGAGTGCCCGGCAGGTAACATCATCAAGTACACCAACTATACCACATATCTATATCAGGACATAGTGGCTGTGCAGTCTCACACACATATCTCACTTGAGGGTGGGGGAACACTGAATGTGGGTATTGGACACGGGGTGGGATCACCCGGTGAAGGGGGTAGTGTCCTGCGAGACGCAGTAGTTAGTGTCTCCTCTAGGGAGGGACACCTGTTGATCATATGCATAATTACGGTTGCGCTAGTAAAGTCATTGGTTGTTTTACATGCTGTGTGTGGATTGATATATAATTGTCCTGCGAGGAACCACTCCCCCTCTGGAGGGAGCCGTCGCAGGTGGAGGCGCTGCACCAAGTAAGAGGTTATGAATATTCCTACGCATGCCCCAGGCTCTCCGTGGCGGAGGCTCAGGCCCTGCGAGCCAACAGGTTACACTGCATTGGTAGCGTACTGTATTTACTAGGAAACAGGGCTACATCTATATATTTTTTTTTCTGTTATATTTAAATATATAAAAAGATTGTGTGTGTGTATATATTGTATATATACACAGAGATTGAACACAATAAAAAATTATACAATCATAAATTAAATTTAAAATAAAACTTTAAGATTAACAACTAAACTGAAACAAACAAATGGGAGGGTGATGACAGTACATTTTAAATACCATAATAATATCTTAACTTCCAACTGCTGCCCCACGAGCATTAACCGCCTACACCCACGCAGCCAGAAACGGCCCACACAACCGCTAAACGTGCACCCCAACAATCTAACCGCTGGCACCAATTTAAAAAAAGGCGCCCTCAAAAAATTTACGGCGGCGCACGACCAACTAAGACATCCCTGTATGACCAAGGGGCAGCGTCCGCGAGGACAAGCTATCCCGGCCAAAAACATGCACAGCCTTTTTGGGAGGAGCGCCAGGTTTTTGTGTTTGACCGATCACAGGAGAACGGATCGATTGGCAACTTAGCTAATTACTTTTCATTGCGTGGATTGTATTGGTGCACATACGGTATTAAAGGGAAATAAAATAAACGGCAGCTTGGACTGCTGCTTTAACCTCAGGGAAAATAATGTCCGTTCCCGTTTTTAAGTATTGATTTAACTTGAGCTTTGTGCCGTAGCCGTGGCACTTACAGATTCTCACATACAGTAGAAAATGAAAACATCCCTTATGAGACAGTGACAGTGTTGTTACAAATTTCTTTGGGGTACATGAATTAAGAGTTCAACTATTTCCCACTGCAACTCCCTTCCTGCATCAACATGGGACTAAAATCTCATCCTAAGGCTGCACATGTCAAACTTGATATCTCAAAAGTATGGTTGCTGCTGGAATTTGTCCGCCCGTGACTGAGATGCCTTCATGCTGTTGTCCACTGTCACTGACGTTTTAAATATAATCTGCCAATTAAGTGGCACTACTAAATTAAAATGTTGAATGGCAAAAATTCTAAATGAATCAGAAATGAGAAAACGTTGAAATCTGTAATGCCTGTTCTCTTCATAAATAAGTGTAACGGTAATTGACAGGTATTGAATATTGCTGCCTGTTATATAGCGCATCTATATTTTGTGCACTCATGGTTTGTAAAATATCGCATTAATTCGTTTTATTGTTTTTCGCCGACCAGGGGAGTACATTCCGAAATTCGACTCCATGGTTTCCGGAGAAAACTACTTTGATAGCAACTACCACATGCTGCATGTCTTGCTCAGAGGATCAACCCCAGTTGAAATTCACTCTTCTTCTTTGATTGTCATTGCCTTTAACATACCTGCTATGACAGTGGATGAGTTCTATGGTGACAGCCTCATTAGAAACCTTGCACTTTTCCTGAAGATCCCGGCGAACAAAATTCGCATTACAAAAATAGTGGCAGAAGGAAGTCGCAGGAAGAGGTCCACAGGAATTAGTGTTTCCGTGCAAATTGCCGATCCACCGTCTCTACTGAGAAACAGCAACACCACAGGCAAGTCCACATTCATGCATCTCACACCGGGTGGGCAGGATAGAAGATATTGTTTACCAGGAAGTACATTTCTAATTCATGTGTCAGTTTTCATATTCCTAGTTGTTTTCGCTTCCATATATTTAAGACGATTTGTTGTGACTTGGGAGCATCAGACTATATCTAAATTAGTGAAAAAGGAGATGTTCAAGTGTTTATACCCATGGCCTTAAAAATGCTCATCACTACTTCCTCCCTACTGAAAGTACTGGTCTTTACCACAGCTGTCACATATGCCTCAATGTTTTTTAAATATATAATACTAACTTTATTTCATATAGCGCTTTTCTCCCAACGGGACTCAGGGCGCATCACAATTACAGTAAAGTGCACGGTACGAAGCACATAGGATTGTTAGACGCGGTCCCTGCTCAGAAGAGCTTACAATCTATGTGTTTGGAGCCTGAGGCATATAGTACCACTTTAATGATAACATTATAAAACAAAATCACATCCTCCTAATAGCAATATATGAGAACACTAAACATCTATACTGCCCTATAAAATCCTTTAAAAAAAACACACACATCCTTTATTTATTTTTAAAACCAACATCAATTCCTATATAAGAGTTATCAACAAATGAAATATGGTGCAAAAATAGACCAACTAAAATTTTTTTAAAAAAATTGATATATATATCAATCAATTGAACATTTTCAGCAAAATAGGCACTGCTTTCTCAGGTCTATAGAAAGCACAGAATTAGAGCGAAAACAGTGCATCATACTCCTCTAAAAGGCAAAGAATGATTGCAGCGATGGAACTGTGCATTTCAAACACACAAATTACAAACAAAGCGTCTTATCAGCTGTCCTTGTAAAAAATTCACACATTTCAAAACATTTCCCTACATTTTGATAGAAATAATTTAACATCAATGAATGATCTCTCTCTAAAACATTTTCAAAAGGTGTTTTTATTTTTTCAACTTGATTTTATTAAGGATTTTTTTTTATATATTAAAAAGAGGAGTGAAGAAAGAGGATAGAAAACAAAGGGAGGACGTTTGTCCAAATAGAATGAAATAATCAAAGTACAATATATCTAATTAAACCTTGGCTGAGCCATAGTTAGTCACATGCAGAAGTTGCAAGGAGCAGAAGGGACATAGGGGACAAGAGAAACAGTGTGCGTTTGCTTAAATAGATACATACGAGTGAATATAATAAGTGTTCTGTCCTCGAGGCTATCATTGTTTTACAGAAGTAGACGGCTATCTTTGAGTTCAGTATGTTGAGGGTCTCCATTTGTGGTACTAGAAGGAGGGAAGAAAGGTATCATGTAAGTAAGGCTAGGTCCCCAGTGGCTGCTGCTGTGCACGCTACGGCGCACACTACAGAATGCGCGCCATGCACCAGAGGACAACCTTCATAAGGCACGATGCACGACCGCCTTGGCCAAAAGACAAGATTTTTGGTGCGGCGGCCGAGCATTGGCCACATCACGGCGGCGGTTCAGTCAATGAGGGCGAACCAGCAGCGTGACATCATGGCCGCGCCCCTGCAATGCCTCCCCGTCAGATCTCTTGCACTCCACTGCAAGCACAACCGCAGACCACAGGTCGTGGCTGAAATGGGTGCACGCGCAGCCAGACGCTCCGGCGCGCATGCAGCCGTGACCAATGGGACCGTAGCCTAAGCTTAAGTCGCTTTGACCATTAGCTCTTCGACTGTACCAGGGACCCCAGACTTTGTGGAATCTCTGTAGGGAATCTCAGGTTTTGTTTTTAATGCAAATGTACAATCCTTATAAAGAATAAGTAAAAGTTGAAAAAAAATGCAGAATGTTATGTTGAAATAAATCAATAGGACTATACAAAGGTGTCTATATTATTGAAAATACATGAAAAAACATACATTTAGTCTATACTAATAATGATCCCCTAAAATCAGGGCATTACTGGCCAAAAATGCCCTGGCTTCGCTTTAGGCTTTCAATTCCTCCAGCCAGGGCATTATTTGTCAGTAATTATTTTTGGGATTGTTACTTAAACATATGTAGATACATGCATACTGTACATATCTGTATTTCTCTGATCATCCAGTGAATCCATACTATTTAAGACAGAAAAGGACTACAGTACATGTTTGCTTTGTTTTTGGATTAAAGGAATTGTAAACATACTGTGTTAAGACATTATAAAATTGCCTTTGAAAATGTTACACCAAACAGATTATACTTAAAATGTACAGAGTATAACATGGCACCCCTCATCAACCTTTATGTGCTATGTTCTCTACAGGTGAGCTGAAATACACTGATTTTCAGCGCATCACCCAAAGCCTGGCAGCGGCTGCTATTAATGGAAGTCTTAGTTCTTACCTAAATGTTACTGTGGCTTCATTGTCTGTTTCTGACCCTGTTCCTTCTCCAAGTGATGAGTCCTGGAATGAGGTAAATTATTGTACCCTACATGCTTAAAGTATAACAATTCTTAAAAAAAACAAAAAAAACTGCTGCATTTCTTCTTGATTTCAATGATCAATATGTATGTGTGTATGTATGTATGTATGTATGTATGTATGTATGTATGTATGTACAGGCATACCCCGCTTTAAGTACACTCACTTTAAGTACACTCGCGAGTAAGTACATATCGCCCAATAGGCAAACGGCAGCTCACGCATGCGCCTGTCAGCACGTCCTGAACAGCAATACCGGCTCCCTACCTGTACCGAAGCTGTGCGCAAGCGGGGAGACTATAGAGCCTGTTACAAATGCATTATTTACATCAGTTATGCACGTATATGATGATTGCAGTACAGTACATGCATCGATAAGTGGGAAAAGGTAGTGCTTCACTTTAAGTACATTTTCGCTTTACATACATGCTCCGGTCCCATTGCGTACGTTAATGCGGGGTATGCCTGTATGTATGTATATAGATGTTACATTTTCACACTTTAGAATTTATTTCACGTATGCCTTAAAATAAATCAAAATCAATAGATTTTGCCTTAAAATAAATCAAAATCAATAGATGTTTAAGTCTGATTATAACTTCATTAGTTTCTCTGTTGAGGTTGTGATGCAGGTCAGTGTTAAAATTGTAATACATCAGTTTTATTTGTTTTTGCATTTGTAAACATTAAGAGAAATAATGACATATTATGTCAGGTTCCTTTCTGAAACTTGTACCCTAGTGTTGCAATGGCAAACTGACCATGTTAGTTGTGCTATTGTAAGTAAACAAGTAAACAAGGGACTATGTGCAAAACTGTTTAAGTGGCATTAAATCAAAACGGGCAGTTGGATGAGTGATATGAGTTGCCAAAATTTGGAATAAATAGCGGGTCCTGATACAATCTATTTTCTGTTCAGTTATAAGATGAATATATTTTGTGCCTTGTTTTTAAAGTTACCTTTTGAAGGATATAGTATACAAACCTCAATCAGTGGGACTGTTTGTTGGGAGGTGTGGTTCCGTGGGTATGTTAAAAATGAGGCCACGTACAGTATGTCTGTGTGAGTCGTTTACCAATCTTTTACTTTTACACTGTAGCTTTGTTTTACTATAATCAGTAAAAATATCTTTCAGGTGGCATCAGTAACCATTGATAGGACCCAGTCTTCACCTGAAAATTATTTGGCCGCTGTGTCAACCCTTAAAGTCATTGTTGAGCCGGTGGCCGGATTACCAGGGCAACTCTTTTCCCAACAACCTGCAGTAATGGCTCTGGATTCCAATGTAAGATTTGTATACAGCTCTGAATTAATAAAAACAATATGTCCACTATCTATCTGTGCTTTCAATCATTTGCTTTTTTTTTTTTTAAACGTATTTGTTCTCATACTTATGTCAGTGGATGACATTGTTAGAACGGTCATGTTTGATTGTGAATATATGCCTAATTGTAGTTAGTTCTGCAGAATGAGAGCAGTACTAAACAGAATATTTGAGGCATGCACTGTCAGACTCACCTAAAGTCACAGTACCGTATACTACAGTACGGGTACAAGGATGCAGGCCCCTACTGGATATTGTTGTAATGGAGATGATTTTGGTGCATTCATTTAAATGGAGTTGATCTAAGTCCAGCACTGGGAAACAGCCTCACAGTATATTGAATAGGGGCCTTAATCTGCCTTGTCACACATCAAAAGTGATGCCAGTAGGCCATTTTTTTAACACTGTTCGTTATTAATGACATCACTTCTAATGTTGAAGTCCATAATGTCAGTGCTCTCAACAGTGTGCATTCAAATACAAGTTACATTTTCTTTTGCCTATTGGTATAGATGACAAATGCTCAGATAACTTGCGCTAATAAATGAATAATACATTGAAAGCACTAAAAAATGACTCCGTGGATGGTCATTGTATGAGCACATAAAATGTGTCACTCTTAGCTTCTTGTTCTATGAAAATTGACTTTTTGCAGCTTGACTCTGCCACAGTGTCCACAAAGTAAGCCCAAAAAAGAAACGGTACTGCCCTATTTTTCAGCCATATAGTTTGTTAATAATCATAATTGTGATAGTGGTTGTCGGTGTCAAACTGGTCCCAATATGGGTATGGTTGGGTCAGAAGGGCTTAAAATAAGAAATGGACAAGAATTAAAGAGTGACATACTACGCGTGCTCATTTGCATGTCATTACCCAGAATCCCTGGCTGCTGTGGAAGCCTTGTATGCTAAGAGAAAATGGGGAAAGGCAGGGTTGCAGACCTGTCTGAAACATGCAAATGTGGTCGCAAGTGTTATTTTCATTTGCTAAAATAATAAACAAATCAAAGTCCACCAGATCCTAATATTTTAATCATATTGATCGTATAATAATTTCAAAGTTGTAATGTTTTATTCCCCCCCCAAAAAGTGTAGGATGGAAATATTATTGTATTCTTCTGTTATTAAAAATGGGCACTAAAGAAATGAAATGAACAGAAATATTCAGAGTATTCTTTATACTTTGTACAGTATGCCAAACAGAAAATCTTTAGAATTGAACCTCTTACCTCCTATTACTGCAAAATGTACCTTCTGATATTATTGCAGCTGGGTAAGCCTCACTTCTGCAGGCCAACAGAGAGCTGCATATAGAACAGGAGAGGTCAACTCCAGTCCTCAAAGGCCACCAACAGGTCAGGTTTTCAGGATATCCCTGCTTCAGCACAGGTGACTAAGACACCTGTGCTGAAGCAGGGATTTACTGAAAACCTGACCTGTTGGTGGCCCTTAAGGACTGGAGTTAGCCACCCCTGATTAAAAAAAAAATGTAAATAGCAGATGGTGTCATTCCATGTGTTCATTTTACCAGCAAATTCAATGGTGAATAAAAATATATATAAGACTATGGAGAGAACTGCTGCTTGAATACTTCGAAACGTGACTATGTAGTATGACTAGATTATTATTATCACTTCCTTAGAACGTAACAAATTACTTTGTCACCGTGCCTACATTTTGTGTCAACATTACATTTTTAGGGAAATTGTGTCTCTGTCGGTACAAGCTCATTGTTGCTGACGGCCAAACTAAAAGATGCGAACAACAACTATGTCAGCGATGGGATTGGTGGGACTTGGACTGTTTCATTCAGCAGCTGCTGGGCCAATTATACCGACCTTGTTCTAAAACTACCAGGTACAGATTATAGATTTATTCATAAAATGTTTTACCAGGAAGTAATACATTGAGAGCTACCTCTCGTTTTCAAGTATGTCCTGGGCACAGAGTTATGATGACAAATACATGGTTACAAATACAGTTATATAAGTGAACAGGGTATACATTATATACAAGACATTGCATGCACAGTTAAAGATAATATATTATAGGCGTATGAAACAGTTACAGACCAGATTAAAATGTGAGACAGCTTTAGTTTTGAAAGAACCTAGACTGGTGGTGGCTGTGAGAGTCTCCGGTAGGTTGTTCCAGTTTTGGGTGCACGGTAAGAGGAGGAGCGGTTGGATACTTTGTTGAACCTTGGGACCATGAACAGTCTTTTGGAGTCAGATCTCAGATGATATATCGCCTCACATGTATATCTATCATTATTTAAAATATGTTGATTTAAATGTAGAGGTTTTTTTAATAGGAATAATTAGGAATCCCACACATTAAAACAGCTAGTTGTTTAGTACAGTTTTTGGGAAATAGACCATATATTTGATAACAAAGGTGGATACCATGACCGGCAATTCCAATCATGCCAGGGGGGGTTATATTACATGATTTGTTTGGCCCCACTCAACAAAGAAAGAGAAACTGTGTCATATTTATTTTACCAATCCAAACATTGGAAGTCTTAGATTTTAATTTGCGTAGTTAAATCATACAGATAATGAAATCTATTTGAAATTACAATGGTAAAATTACAGGTAGAGCTCCTTATTTAATGGCAGGGGTATCCCAACATTGTAACATAACCCAGCTGATTAATGTAGTAGTTACCCTAAGTGTTGTTGGAGGTCTTATAAAATGTCCCAATCTTTTGCTTGTAATAATGAACATTAAAAAAAAACCGAATGGTCAATAATGAAAAAGAAAATGGTGCTGTCTATGACTATAATGAGTTGCTTAATCCCACCAAAGTAATAAGGAAATCGACGTGCCATTTGTGTTAACGTGAGAAAACGTTTGTCTTATTATAGGCACTAACTACAATTTTGAATTTGAACTCAACAATGTCTATGCACAAACAAAATCCTTCAGTGCTAAAGTCACAGCCCCCGAAACACCAGGCAACTCAGCTGCAGCCACTCACAGTCCTTTCCAGACATTTGGTGTTTTAACTGTTCTTCTACTAGGGCTAAAAGTAGTTCTGGACATTGTGTGAGCAGGATAATGGGTTAACGGTAAGTTGTATTGTTCATTTTTATTTACTATGAAAGACTGGGCCTTCATACATCCCAAACATGCATACTTTAAATGTAGAGATATATGTTTAGAACTAGGGGGGATAGGCTTGCCATGAAATAATTAAGCTGGAAAACTGTGTCGATATTTAAATTTAACCCTTCTTGCCCGGCTCAAAAGGAGAGTCACATCAAAGTGTTTTATTTATGTACATATGGTGCTCAGTGTCGCTATTTATCTTCTGGGGGTGCTGGCATCTGAGCTGGCTGGTATTGTAAGCTGTGATGGTAATAAAGGGTGCCAGGAACTTTTCTCTCACAAACAGGATTTCTTTATTCATAGAACATTATACAGTACACACTTCTTCTTTGGATGCTCATGCACCATCCCAAAGAGGCACATGGCTTGTCACCTTTTCACATCCCGGATATTGGCAATCCCTTCCATAGCAACTGGGGCTTTCCTACATCCCACCGGGATCCTTGGCAGGGGTGCACCCTCATTCAAGGATCTATATCCTTTCAGCCTGTGCAGATACCCTCCTTATCCCTACCTATTGGATGCAGGTGTGCATTTGAGCAACTCCAGTATGATATTCTGAGACCCTATTCAAGGGATCTCTTGCTGAATATCATGCACATCCCCTGTATAGGTTAGGGCTCGCCTCATCCTACATAATGTGGTCCTATTATCCATTAGGGACACGTTCCTTAATTGAAAAATAATAAAGTTAACCATACATTCTGATAGATGTAGTTACACACAAACTAGACTGACTATAGAGTCAGTACATACAATGAGATTCCTCATCTCTGTCTCCGCCTCGGAACCTGAACCTAAAAGCTTCTACCGCTCCACATATACCCACTTTTGACATCACAGGTCACCATACCTAGGGCCGCCGACGGGGGGAGAGCCGGGACAAGTGTCCCGGGCCTGGTGGCTGTGGGGGGCCGGCCGGCGTTGGAATGTGGGCCCAACGTCTGGCCGGGCCCAACTCCTTCGCCCCGCTGCCGGTCCTCTCTTTGCTGCCAGGCCCAGGCTCTCCACAGCTGCAGGCCTCCTCACTAACACTGTCCCAAGCCATGCCTCTGATGCCGGGCCTCTCTGACGTCGGCGTGCACCATCAAAGGCTCGGCATGGGACAGTGTCAGTGAGGGAGGCCCGAGGCTAGGGAGAGCCGAGGAATGGTGGCAACGTGAGGACCGGCAACTGGGCAAAGAAGTCAGGCCCAACTTCTTTGTCCGGCCACCGGGCCCCGGCTCTCCCCAGCTACGGGCCTCTCTCTGATGCCGGCGCTCACTGGCATGAGTCAGGCCCACACAGCTGTGGGAGAGCCAGGGCACCAGAGGCCTGATATTATCCCCAAGGTAGGTAAGTCTGTATTTTGTATTTATTTGTGGGGTGTTTTTGTTGTGTATGTATTTGGTGGGTGGGGGTTTGTATGTATTTGGGAGGTGGGGTTGTATGTATTTGGGGAGTGGTAGTTTGTATGTGTTTTGGGGGGTTTGTATGTATTTGGAGGAGGGTGGGGGTTTGTATGTATTTGGAGGGTAGGTGGGGGGTTGTATGTATTTGGAGGAGGGTGGGGGTTTGTATGTATTTGGGAGGTAGGTGAGGGGGTTGTATGTATTTGGGGGGGTATGTATTTGGGGTGGTTTTTTGTATATATTTGGGGGGTGTTTTTTTTGTATTTTGTCAAGGGGTAATTATTTACTGTGGGTGTGTGTGGCCACGGAAAGGGGGGATTGAGGGATCGGGATTGAGCGAGTGGGGTACTTGATGGAGGGGGGGGTGAGTAAGACGAGGGGGCAGTGACAGGGTGGAGTGAGTGAGGAAGAGAAGCGATAAGAGTGAGACGGGGAAAGAAATACATGGGAAGAGGGGGGGAAATAGAGGGGGCTTGCGATGTGTTAAATGGGCTCGCAAGACCACTGACACGGGTTGGGAGGGGGGGGGAGCCCGGTCGTAACTCAAACACTGGCCCACAGGAAATCTGTTGGTGGACATGACCATACCTACAGTGGGAGTGACTATAATTATACTTAAATCCGCACTCCAAGCTGCCGTTTCCCCTCCCCCCCTTTAATATGTGCATCAATACAATCCACACAATGATAAGTAATTAGCTAAGTTGCCGATCGATCCGCGAAGATTCAGCTCGGGTGTTCACTAAATGGCTGTCTGTGCAGCAGAACAGGACCAAAGATACAAAGTTCTGTGGGGAAAATCATGTGACCAGGCAGCCACTAGATACACTTGGTGCACTGCTAGAGAGGAGGCATGGGTGTGTCAGAGCCTGTTTCAGAATAGGAAGGGGATATGACTTTGTAAATGGTTCCTATAGAAACAAAAAATGCTTGTTACACTATAATTCATTAAAAATGTCAGTTGTTTAAAAAAATGCTAGAAGTATTTTCTCATAGTACAGCACTGATTTATTAAAAAAAACACACAGACACATATTGCTTGGTCTGCAGCTTTAATATCCTACATCAGTTGACAGAATAAACACCTTCCAGAAGGTGGGCGTGGCTAAGATCTCTGTCTAGTAACCCTCTACCATGTAACGGGAGAGGGGCGGTACCCGGCAGCAACCCATAGAGTAAATCCTCTAAGCCCTTCAACCTCTTAAGTGAATATAATAAACCCAAAGGGGGGTTACATCAATATTACATTTATAAATAATTCATGCCTCAATACAAAATATCATACAAGTTCTATAAAATATAAAAGGATTTTAGCAGCAAGTGGAGACGGGTTGCTGTTAAAACCCTTTTATATTTTATAAGACTCGCATAATATTTTGTATTGAGGGATGGATTTTTGTTAAAATAATTTTGAAATATTTGTACATCGATACTTTTCTATCTTGATTATTTAAGGGCAAGCCATTGTGCTCTTAGATCCTACGTTTCCTTCTTTAATTGATTATTTTTGTGTTATGGATAGAGTACTATATTAATATAAAGTAGTAGCACCGTTTGTAGACCTAGAGCATAGTGCTATTTTTTTTTATTAGCAATAAAGTAACCTCAACATTTTTCCTTAAGAAACCCTTCTTAAAAATGTATTTAACTACTTAAAAGTATACTGTAACTACCTAAAGCTTTTGAATTTGTGTGATATGTAAATTCATTTTAACATAACCCTGCCATAAAATATATATATATATTTATTTTTTACAGACCAGTCAACAGTAGATCGTTAAAAGAATCAAACAAATGAATGGAGGGGGAAAAAGTATGTCTAAGAAGAAAATACTACAATATACTACTAAATGCTATTATTTTCAATATAATTCCTGAATAACGCACATACACACACACACACACCATTATGTTTCACACACTATTAACATCACAGAATACACACACACACAAAAATTATTGTCATGATAATCTGTTTTATGAATGACTATCCTACATTTCAGTGAAACAAAAGCATCACCATTATTTTGACATTAAATTCTATATTTAATTACAGATGGTTTTTTTATAAAAATATTCTAGCTGCAAAAGTGATGCAATTCAGATTAGCTGGTATCTTGTCATTCAAAATTGTCATTATTGCTTAAAATGAGAAACAGGCTCAATAGAAGAAAACTTAGTTGAGATAAAGTTGTATATGAGAATCTAAAGTTTACTATTAAGTGTGTGACAATCATAGAATTGTGTATGTTGATTTGTTTCTATGTTTGATTAAATTGTTAAAACAAAGTATAATTAATAAATCATTACAATATATTTAAGATAATAAATGTTTGCTTTTTCTTGTTTTACAATATACATTTATATTTTTCTGAGAATCTATTTGTACTATAAATAAAAATGTTGGAGTGAAAATTATTAAGTCTGGTTTTATTACATACAAATATTTGTTTGTTATCTAGAGCGTGGGTGTGCAAACTGGGGGGCGTGAGATTTTTCTGGGGGGGGGGGGTGCGGGCGGTTGCAGAGGCCCTGCGCTCTTCCCCAAGGCATTAAAATTAAATGCCGGGCAATCGCGTGAGGCCTCTGGAATCTCAACTTACCGTGCTTCAGTCGGCATCTGGAAGTGTCTCCATGGTAACGCGGCGTCAACTGACACCGCAGGGCCATGAGCCGTGATGTCACATGCGCATTACCATAGCAACGCAACTTCAAATTACACCGCGGGTCACGTGACATTACGTCACATGACCCCGCACTGAGCGATGGGGGGGCGAGCACCGGGGGACACGAGGCAAGGGGGAGCAGGAGCAAAAGTTTGCACACCCCTGATCTAGAGATCAAAATGTTCACTTCTACAATGCCCCTATTTGGATCAACATGCCAGGGACATCATCAGCAAACACTGGCACATTTTAAGGGCCGACACCATAACCCTCAGGGATGTTCTGGTTCACAGCCACTTTGACGAAGAGGTCAAAAGGACCTGGCTACCTCCTAAACCACAGGGGTCGTTTAAATGTGGGAAGTGTAGGGCATGTCAACATATGCTCACCACTAGCAATTTTTCAAACTGGAATGGAACCAAGACTTACAACATTCGTAAGTTTATTAATTGCCAGACCGCTGGCGTTATCTATCAAGCCATTTGCAATTGCGGTAAGATATATGTTGGCAAGACCTGCCGCCCGTTGAAGGTAAGGGTTTTGGAACATATTGGCTCCATACGAAACAAGACAGATAAACCTTTAGCGAGACATGTGAACTCTGTACATCAGGGCAATCTAACCCTTGTTAAATTCATTGGTATAGATCAATTCTCTATGGATCGACGACATGGGGACTGGGACACTGTTTTACTACAGAAGGAGGCGAGATGGATATACACATTACAGACATTATCGCCTAAGGGTTTGAACGAAGGGTTTGTGTTCACCCCATTTATTTAAGATTTCTTTTAGTGGGGCTACCCTCATACTAATTACTAGTATGCATTCACCCATAATATCTTACGTACTGATATATGTCATCTAGTGTTCACCCCTCTATATTATAGGGGTACTGTGACAGGGTGAAGTCAACCCCTATCAGTTATGCCTGGGAAACATATGTCTGAGTGCTTCATCCAGCACTCATAAGGGTTAACTCAGGTGGAAGCTAGCTAATCATGATGTAAGCTGACACCTGAGAGCCAGCAAGGTACATAAAGGATCTTGTTACCCGCAGTAGCGGCCTGTGTCAGATGAGAGCACATGGATAGATGTGCTGCTAGCCAGAAGGATACAGTACACTACTTACTACAGCCAAAGTAAGACTTCTTTCATTTGTTTGCATGACTGTTTAAAAAGACTCTTACGGTTTGGGTATGGTTTAGCCAGCCACCCTGCTAGCTAGGACTGCTGTGTTAGTCAGTTTTCTCCCAACGTGGAGCAGGATTTATTTGCTTAAAGGGACAGTGTACCCGCATGTTATGTTGCTGTGGAGAAATAAAGCCACTGAACGTTTTCATTTATCCTGAAACTACACGTGTGGACTGTTCCCTGACCTCGGCTACAGGCCGTCCTGCCACAGGTACATATTCCATCCTAACACAGGGTACACTCACCTGATCTCGATCTCCTATTGTACATATAAACATGGCATATTGCAACTATATTTTATACACTGTGATTTAGATTTTATATTTATCTTCAGTTGCAATACACATACTTACCTGATCCCGGTTCTCTAGTGTATATAAATGTGGCATATTATAGCTACATTGTGTATATATACACTGTGACTTTATCCACACTGCCTTAAGGGGCCAATTCGCCTGTCATTATCTTTTATTAACCATGACATTGTCTTTATTAGGTTGTTTATGTATCTACCTACAGATTAATTCTGTGAGTACTATCCACAGTAGATGATTATGCTATTCTGATTATTATCATAATTATGTTTCATCCGTATTGATTGTAGTCCTAAATATTTTTAGCCTCCGGGGTCACATGTTAATGAATACCCCATCAACATTATCACAACTCTCTAAGCACCATGCGTATTTACACTCATGATGTAGAGATCATGTGCATCAGTGCTTTATTCATCCAAAATGTACTGCTGCAATGTTTTTGTGATTAAATCAACCTATTTAGCTTGAGGGCAGCCTGTGTTCATTAGGTAGTGCTGAATGAGTGCCTGCACACCAGCACTACATGGGCAGACCTCTAGGGTGAAACTCCAAACCAATTGAAACACAATCGTGCATATATAACCATACTATGTTCAATGGGACTTCCCCCTCACACTGAGTCTTGAGAAAGCATTTCAATCGCGAAACGCGCGCGTCGGCATGTCATGTGCACAGTCGGTATTGACGTGGCAGCCTTCCAAGTTGCAGAGCAACCAGCTGTTAGACTGAACGCGTGTACTCCCTTCGATACTGGGCAGGCGTTTATGTGGTGACTCGGCAGCATTTGGTGTTGGTAGAGCTGCCTGTTTTCTCTCGTTACACAGTTCATTTAGTGGTATTAGCATTCCTGACGGTGGTAGCACATTCATGAATATGTGCATAGGTATACTTACAGCCACACCATCTATAGGGATCTATTAGCCACTGTTCTCACGATCTGTGTATGATAGCTAGCTCTCTAGCACCAGGAGTTTAATAGCTGTATATAGGTGATTACATGTGGAGTATTATTAAGAAGAGATGCGATTATTTACATTTGGAGCATTATAGCTTGTGTTTGGTGAGCACACACTGACCAGTGTGTATTGATCCATTGCCTTATTAGAAGCATAATTATTTGTCTCACATATCCACCCAGGGCATTCCAGAGGTGTGGGGCAGACATTGAGAAAGGTTTAAGGCGGGAGAGGGTTTTAGATACAAAGGGGTAGAAATAAAACATCCTTGAGCAGAACGCAAGAGTCGGGATGGTGTATAGCGAGAAATTAGGGCTGAGATGTTTAGAGGGGCAGAAGAGTGTAAAGTCTTAAAAATGAGGAGGGGAGTTGAGTGTGTGATACAGGATTTTATAGGAAACCAGGAGAGGGATTTCAGCAGAGGAGACGCTGAGACAGTTTTAGGAAAGAGTAAAAGAATTCTAGCAGCAACATTTAGGATAAATTGTAGGGGAGACAGGAAGGCCAGACAACAGGGGATTACAGTAGTTGAGATGGGAGAGAATGAGGGCTTGAGTCAGAATTTTAGCAATAGAACAACAGAGGAAAGGACGTGTCTTTGTAATATTTCAGAGGGGGAAAAAAAGACAGGTTTTAGCTACATTTTGAATGTGGAAGGAGAATGTGAGAGGAGCAGAGTGCTTGTGATACTGGCTGTATGATGGTGCTTCCAACAGTAATGTAGAAAGAGGTAGTAGGGCTAGGTTTAGGAGTAAATATGAGGAGCTCCGTTTTTGATATGTCAAGTTTGAGTCAGCAGAGGGCAATCAAGGATGATATAGCGGACATTCAGAAACGTTGGTCTGTACAGCAGGTGTAAGGTCAGGGGTTGAAAAGTAAATATGTGTGATCAGCATAGAGGTGATATTTGAACCCAAGAGATGTGATAAGGTCACCTAGAGTGTGTAAAGAGAAAAGTGAAGAGGTTCCAGGACAGAGCCCTGGGGTACCCCCACAGAGAGGTTGATAGAGGTGTTAGCAGAAGAGACACTGAAAGTACGATGAGAGAGGTAAGAGGAGATCCAGGCTAGAGCTTTGTTACGGCTACCAAGAGTATGGAGAATGTGAAGGAGAAGAGGGTGGTCTACAGTATCAAATGCTGCAGAGGTTGAGTCATGTGAGCAGAGTGTAACAATCTTTGTTTTTGGCAGCATGGAGGTCGTTATTTATATTAGTGAGGGCTGTTTCAGGGGAGTGAGCAGTGCGGAATTCAGATTGTAGAGGGTCTAGGAGAGAATAGGTGGCAAGAATATTATAACAAATATTATTTGTTATTTATATGATTACCATGTGTATTACTACTGTGAGGCGCCATGTACATAAATGGCGCTAAATAAATAAAGACATACAAGAAAATGGTACAAGCGAGAGAATACAAGGCGTTCAAAGAGTATAGAGGCAAAAGGCAGGAGGGAGACAGGACGATAGTTACAAAGACAGGTAGGGTTAAGCTTGCAGTTTTAGAGTAATAGTATAATTGTTGCATGTTTGAAGGAGGGAAAGGTACCAGAGAAGAGGGAAGAGTTAAAAATGTATGTGAGCATAGAGATTAGATTAGGAGCAAGAGGTTTTAGGAGATGGGAGGGAATGGGGTCAAGAGAGCAAGTGGTAGCGAGAGAAGTGGAGATCAGCAACGATACATCCTCTTCTGTGACAGTGGAAATAGAGTTCGGGAAGGTAGGAGAGTTAGAAGAGGAGTGGGACGGGAGGATACAGAGGGGATGTCCTGTCGTATGGGTTCCACCTTTTCCTTGAAATAGTCAGCAAAGTCCTGAGGTGAAATGGAAGAAGAAAAACAGGCAGCAGAGGATGGTCTGAGTAGGGAGTCAGAGACAGAGTAGAGTCGGCGTGGCTTAGAGTTGTGCATGTTTATTAGTGAAGAAAAGTAGGTTTGTTTAGCCTGGGAGAAGGCACAGTTGAAACAGGCTAACATAAATTTCAAGTCAAGGAAGTCTGCAAGTGTGAGATTTCCTCCAGAGTGCAGGAACGGAGCATGCGTGTGGTAATTGAGCCATGGTCTGGGGTTAGAAGGGGCGAGAACGGCAGAGTGAAAGAGGGGCATGTAGATCAAGAGAGGATGATAAGGCCACGTTGTAGTTCCTGACCAGGTTGTCAGGGTCTGGAGCAGAGCTCAGAGGAGAGGAAGGAGTGCAAAGATTAGAAGAATGTTATCAATATACGGTATCTAATCCAAAGGTCTATCCATTTAATGTACTCCTTGAGATGATCGGTGAAAACCCTGGTTTCCTCCCACAATCTTAAATATAAGTTGGCATAGGTCTGGGCACCTTTAAGTTTATCATTTATTTATATCGTTCCACCATATTCCGTAGCACAGTACAATAGGGTTGGAGGATGAAAACATTAAAATATCAAGCACTAATACACATTGTTACAGCAGGTAAGGAGGGCCCTGCCCCAAGGAGCTTACAATCTGTAAGGAAAGGTAAGTGTAAACATAATGTACAGGGGGTTATATTTTTATTTGATATAATTGCAGGTGAAATATAACTATATTTTTCAAAAAGTCTTGTACTATAACAGCTGCTTTATGATTCAAGATCTCGTACAGGTAAAAGTAAAATCACTTTGCACAAACTCTTGTACAAAAAGAACTAAACTGCCGGGTAAGATCTTTGGCACGAAGTCCATAATATAACATCCGTGCGATAACGCTTATGGGTAAAAGCACAATATATACATTTTCAGGAAGCCACTTCCTAGAACAAGCTCAATTCCATTAGAAAACGTGCTTACTTGTGATATGAAAGTGAGGATTTCTCTCCCATAGACAGAGTTACAAACTGATGGCAGATACCTCCCTGCTTATTACACAGCACCTCCCTGCTTATTACACAGCCGGGTATGTATGTGATGCATTAGGCTGAGATTATACAACCTGCGCGACCGCGCGCATAGCCTCCCGCATTCCTACAGCCCCAGCGATCTGTGAATATAGCTGCAGGAGATTGGGGAGGCGATCTGGGGGCGTGGTGGTCGCGTCATGAAGCTGGTTCGCCCTCATTGGCTGAACCAGCTCACGTAACGTTGACGTCGCGCAACTGCAGCCCGAAATCACAAATGAACTTGTCAGCCCAAAATGTAGCAGCCCCAAAATATAAACAAATAACACTCCGCGCTGGTGCTGTCACGCATGTAATGCTGCACTGGTAGGGTTAAACTCTTGCTGCTGTCTGCTGGAGGGACTCCACACCTCCTAAAAGAAAGTGAGCTCCTTTGCAGAAAGCTCACAAAACAAAGCAAAACATAGGCAGAAAGCGCACTGAGCAAACACTAATCACCTTTATTAAAACAACATCAAATTAAGAGGTTGCACACACATACACACACACACAATGTGAAAAAAGGCAAGAAACAACAGTATCTCAAAAAGACAAAAAATAACAGTGCTTTAAAGAAATAATAAATGAATAAAATGTTTGACTTACAATTTCCCAATACTAAGAAACACCATCAGTTAGCTCCTGGTTTACACAGCCGGGGAAAGTGGATGTAAAGGGTCCGGACCAGCACTGTACACCCGCGCCACAAGAAACCCCTGCTCCTCAAGATGTGTCTCTCTCTTCACTCAGACAGTCCACGAAGCAGCCTCACGTGACCTCTACGCGTTTCACACGTAGTGCTTCGTCAAGAGGTCACGTGATAGACTGCCCATGAAGTTTAAATACCCTGCTACAAGCTGGACTGCACCACTCAATGAGGTGTGTTCAATTGTGCTTGATTTATCTGCCAGCAGCTGCAAAAAGGGGCTGTAATCTAAACTCATGCTGTGAAATACTGCTACCTTGATTAACATACATGAATACATACAAGGTTACGTAATAGCAAGTGTTCCTCCTTCCTAAGAACAGATAATACTGCACTTATATTTAAAATACATGACATTAGTTAAAACATGTATATACATGTTAAAATTTTAAGAATATAAATTAATAAAAACACATGCTGCCACATGTATCTTTAATTTACGTGAACACACAAGACTCGAATAAGTTAAAAGGCTAACGTGAATGTCCAATAAAATAAAGGTAAACATAGATATAATGGACTTAATGTTAGACATGCAATAAGAACATGATGATAAAACATCCTAACTACTCAATACATAAAATAGGATTATAAAAACCATGGCTGTAATCATAATTAACAAATGAGTCAATCTCTAAGAAAAGAGATAAATGGTATATAATCGTTTAAACCTTGGGGCTATCTGGATTGCAATGTGTAAATCCAGAATTGATCTCTTCTGCTCAAACGTAACTCCCTGTTTCCCAGTCTCTTTGTAGCTGTAATAACTTCAATCCCCATGAAAGTTAACTCACTTGGATCACAATTATAAGTCATAAAATGTTTCAACAGATGAGTAAGAGGTGAACCTTTCTCAATAAATTTCTGGACATTATTAATATTTCTTAGGCTTAGTCCATAAAGACTGAAGCTGTGCGGAGGCGCGTTGAGGCTCAGGGAAAGCGGTGCTTTCCCTGGCCTTAGAGCACGCGCTGTCCGTGGGCGTGTCTGGGGGCGGGCCAGTGACGTCACGGAGCTGGTTCGCCCTCATTGGGCGAACCGCTCACGTGACCGACCCTGCTCTCCGGCGAGCACAGAAACTAAAGATTTGGTAAGACACACGCTTCCGCAGGCGTGCGTGAGCCCCTGCTAAAGCCGCTCTCATTGCGGCTGCAGGGGCTCAGTGCCCACCAGCAACTCACCTCAGCACGGTGCCCTGACCATGCCCGAGGCCTTAAATGTTCCAGAATGCGGGTTTTTACATTTCTCTTGGTCTTACCAATGTATTGTAAACCGCATTTACATTGAACCAGGTACACTACATGGGTAGTATAACAATTTCCCCGGCTGTGTAAACCAGGAGCTCCCTGATGGTGTTTCTTAGGCCAGGGCCATACAGGGTTCAGCAGAGCGGAGGCGCGCTGACGCTGAGACTCGCCTGCTGAAGTCAGCGCGATTCCATGGACTTGCAAGCGAGCCAGCGTGCGCGAAGGGAGCCGGGGGGAGGTGGTTGGAGGCGGGGCATTGACATCGCTGGGCCAATCGCCCGCGACGCACTGATGTCAACGTCACGGCGCCGTGACGTTGACACTGCTTCAGGCTGATTGGATGTTTTCAGCCGACAGCGCGCTGAAAAACAGCTTGGCTGTCGGCTGAAAATTCCAACTCCTCAGCACGCCTGCGGACGCTCGCGTGAGCCCCCTCTGAAGACAATCCTCATTGAGGATGCAGGGGCTCAGCGCGGAGCGTCCGCCCGGTTCAGCGCTGCTTGTCCTTCTATGGACGCAGCCTTAGGCCTCGTCCAGGGTGGTGCCGAGCGCTCACGCTAGACATGTTGCGACAATGCATGTGGCCTGTGTGAGCGGGCGGGCTTGCCTGCTCGACGCTCAGCCGCTTGCCAAGCAAGCAAAATTGATTTTGCAGCTCGCAAGCGTGTCACGTGAGCGGTTCGCCCAATGAGGGCAAACCAGCTCCGTGACGTCGTGGCCGCACCCCCAGACGGCCAGGAATCGCCCGGTTGAGCAGGGGAGTTTCCACCCTGGACGAGGCCTGAGTATTGGGCAATTCTCAAAATGTAGCAGCATCGACGCGCTACAGCGCCTCTAGGTGGTACTTGAGGAACTACAATAGGAGATCAGGTAAGAGTCCCAGAAGTGCGCGCATACACCGACGCCACAACCATGAGCGCGGCCTTTGCCAATTTGAGGTTGGCACGCAGGCTGTATAATCTCAGCTTTACATTGCACATACATAGTGTATATACTATAGGACTGTATCGTGTTAATCATTAAACGTTCCGTATTACCCAGTCACATTCACCTATTATCAGTGTATTGTGTTATTATTCATTGCTGCATTTTCTCAATGCACAAACCCCAGTCACCTCTCCCCAGCCTGCCTTTCTCCCCATCTCCCCCCACATGAAGCCCTCGGATTCCTGTTCCGCCTCACACCGCCGCACGCTGCACCTAGCCAACCCCTTATATCACGTGATGCAACGTGCTGACGTGGCCAGCGTGAGTGGGGGGGGAAACCCACGCCGATGTTATTGCGGTTGGCAGCCGAGCCCCCTCACCTCTGTCTATTAACCTATTCGGACCCGTAAAGCGCCACCCGATGGGGTCCAACACCCGAAACCCAGGCCACCCATCAGGAGCCTGCTGATCCGGCGGCCTCCCACAGGAGCAGTGACTGCTGATCCTTCAACAGGAGCAGGTGATGCTGGGTAACGGGAAGATCCGGTGTCACGCAGAGTAACGCAGGCAGTGCGGGTTAGGACAAGCGCGCATAGCCTGTAACCACTTTGGCCTGTAATGGTTGAGATACCAGAGCCTCCCTCTATGGGGTCAGCAGAAAGCAGCCACAGGGGATTCTGGTTATAATATAGATGTGAGTAGAGGGGTGTTTGCTCTCTGTGGGTTCAGCACAAAGGGGAGATGGGGAGAGCAGGGGGTGGTGTGGAGAGCACTGTGGTGGAAAGAGCAGAGGGTGGTGGGGAGAGCAGGGGGTGGTGGGGAGAGCCGGGGGTGGTGGGGAGAGCCGGGGGTGGTGGGGAGAGCAGGGAAGGTGGACAAGTCCCGGTGTTTTTCCGCCCCCCCGGGTTAGGGAATAAGAGATATGCTGACTGTACTATAGCGGTGTCCTGACTGCAGGGAAGAAATGGTCCTAATGATCTCACTTAGCGCTGCGTTTCTTTGCACCGGTGAAATTGGGCTCTGGGCGTCTGAGCCATTAGTGCAGAAGCTAAAGAAACACAAGTTTTCGGTTTCTCACATGAATACAATGGGGACATGGGCGTTTTGACTGTTTTATTTATTTTTTACATCGAGCTTAAAAATGACTGACCTTTTGTGATCAGGACTAGGTAGCAACACGTCATTGTTTGCAATGTTTGTTTGTTTTTTTATTTCAACCACCCATCAGCAAAAGCGAACTGTTTCTGTAATAACTCAACAATGCAGTGCAATGACTGCATATGTTCATTTATCAGTCTGATCATAAGTGCTATCACCATATGTTATCCAATGTATAGAAAGTATTTATTTTTAATCTAGTACAGAGCAGAGATATAATGTCATGGTTTATGCAAGAGCTAATAGAACCTAGCATACAGTATATAACTGTAGTGTGGGCGAACAACATGCATTCACACATCCCTGTTTCTATGACTGTACAATGAGCTCACATTTAGGGATCACTCTCCAACACATGGTGTCACTTGAGGACTTGAGTTGGCCACCCAACAGTTCAGGTTTGAAGGCTATCCCTGCTTCAGCTGAGGTGGCTGTCATTGACTGAGCCTCCTGTGCTGAAGCAGGGATATCTTTCAAACCTGACCTACTGGTGACCCTTGAGGACCGAAGTTGGCCACCCCTGCTCTAACATAACCTCACCATAAGAGAGTGACCCCTAAATGTTAGGTGAGGTCCTCTCCTCTTTTATTCCTTCTAGAAGTTTATTTTAAATACCATAATTTGCTAAGGGAAAAATGGAGAATGGGTAATGTTTGAGCGTAACCTACCTGTCACACAACTGAATTTGTTTTTCTGTTAATGTACTATTTTGAGGAAGAAGTTTTTAAATGAATTGAGGTCTGTAGCATAATGAAAAACAAGTCATAACATGTAGGGATCAATTTGTGAAATTGCTTTTCGCATTTTGATTGTGCATTTGTGCTGTGGTCTGTAAATGACCATGTGCTGTAAAATAAAACTACCACATAACTATGTTTTGTAGCTCATTCGTCTGGCAAAATCTGTTTTTGAACTATCTAACAAATTCTGTTTTTATTGTGTTTTTTTTCTGTGCGACAACAGACAACCGGTGGCTGTTAATGTTGCGGGGCTGTGAATGACGCAGAAGGGACCTGCACTATTGAGGTAACTAATTCCTCTGCTTTTTTGCGCCTTCGTCTCATTGAAATCCAGATGAATAGAAGCCACACATGAAACAATGGATTTCTGATCCGGTATCTAAATCGGGCAATACATAAGTCTGTTGCATTTTATTATATGGTAAAATTATCCGATATCATGAAAGTAGAAAGTAGACTTTAATTTGCAAAACTTTTGCACAGCAAATCAACCAATTTCTATGTATTATCCATTGCTTTCCTTCTTTCATTTCTCTTAACATTGGTTCAATAATCTGTTTCAATTTAAATAATATATGTATATACAGTATGTATGTGTATATATGTATGTGTATGTGTTTTTTGTGGGCATTAAAAATATGGTTGACCATGTATTGCAGGAAGGGTTTAAATCTGAGGTAAAGGATAAGAACATGTAGGATTACATTATTTTAGAAGTATTTGAACAAGATTACATCTCCAGGTGTTTAATACAGTAGTTTACCTTGCTATGTGGCAGAATACTGCTCTGAATACTCTGACGGTCCTAGTACTGATGAGCAGTTAGAGCCCAGGGAGGGTTTTTAGGCACTACAGGCATACCCCGGTTTAAGGACACTCACTTTAAGTACACTCGCGAGTAAGTACATCTCGCTCAATAGGCAAACGGCAGCTCACGCATGCGCCTGTCAGCACTTCCTGAACAGCAATACCAGCTCCCTACCTGTACCCAAGCTGTGCGCAAGCGGGGAGACTATAGAGCCTATTACACATGTGTTATTTACATCAGTTATGCACGTATATGACGATTGCAGTACAGAACATGCATCGATAAGTGGGAAAAAGGTAGTGCTTCACTTTAAGTACATTTTCGCTTTACATACATGCTCCGGTCCCATTGCGTACATTAATGCGGGGTATGCCTGTATTGCATAAATCCGTAGATTAGCACAATGTGAGAAGCGTTTATAAGGTAGTAGTGGGAGGTGATTATGAGGGACTTGGAGAAGAGATCATAGACAGAAGATGCAGGCCGTGTGGAAGAGGGAGTACTTCGAGAGGAGTATTGAGATGAAAACCATTCCCCTTTGTTTAAATACAGCTACTTGCAAGTATATCATAGACTCACACTTCGGGATCACTCAATTCCTGTGTGTGTGTGTGTGTGTGTGTGTGTGTGGTGTAAATAAGATCTCATTGACACACACATACATTTGAGCACCGGTAGTGGCGCAAAATCATCAATCCCACCATCTTCGCTGCTGTCTGTTGGCTCTCTGCCATGCGCGCATGCGGCCCTTGTATAGAAGGGCTGGCTGCCCTCAGCCATCTATAACTGCCGTGCGCGTGCACAGCGTAGCACGCCCCCGCAGTGTAGAACCAGCCTTACAGAGAAACACTAAAGGCCAAAGTATGATATACTGTACATATAGATGCAACCGTTGTTTCGGGCCCTATCACTTTGCATGTCCCGTACGGCAGCGGTGCGCAAAGTGTGGGGCGGTAGAATTTCCAGGGGGGGCGCGGCGGCTACAGAGGTCCCGCGCTCTCCCCCCAAGGAACTTAAATTAAGTGCCGGGGGGAGGGGGGGACCACGTGAGGCCTCTGCTGCTTCTCCTACCTTATCTTCGGCGACGTGTCGCCATGGTAACCGGCGTCAAATGACACCGCGGGGTCATTTGACGTCATGTTGCCATGGTAACGGGACGTCACATGACCCTGTGACGTCATTTGACGCAGGTGGAGAGGAGGCAGGAGGTAAGGAGGCAGGGGGGACGCGAGTTAAAAACTGCGCACCCCTGCCGTACGGCATCCTCCCCCGCGCTGCGAGATCCCAGCTACCAGACTTAATGGCCGATCGGATTAACACAGCAGGGGTCCCTGTTTAAATGGAACTTGCGCTGTGAATCCTACCGGGCTACACCTGTCTGTAAGAGACACGCACTAAGAGTGAGAATGAATCAGTCACTCTCCCTGCGCGCCTCTAACAGGCGATCGCTGGGCTTTTATTGTATTTTAATAACACAGTATTGTAGCAGGGGATCTCTTGAGCTGAATCACATTAGTTTCAGTCCCGGGGACCCCAAACTTCCCGAGTTATAGGCCCCATCATGGGGTGAAGCATCCCTGCCATGTTTAAATTCTCCCATGTCGCGGCCCTCGTGACCGGGAGATTTAAACAAAGCAGGGGGATACCGCTACCCCATAACGAGGCCTGTAACTCGGGAAGCAGGGCGTCCCCAGACCTGAAATTAATGCGATTTGGCTCCAGAGACCCCCTGCCACAATACGATTTTCAAAATAAAATAAAAGCAGCTTCATTACCTTAGCGACTAGCTGCTAAGTCAATGAAATAGTTAAGCCAGAGTACCTGGTTTATTGGGGGTAGAGGGGGTGGGTGAAGGGGGTAGTTGCCCCAAGGTGGGTGGTTAGGGCTACCGGGAAGGTTGCTTGAGGGGTTAACCCCTTCATTACCTTAGCGGTCGTAACCGCTATGGTAATGACGGGGTTAACCTCTCCCACTACCCACCGGTAGGACTAACCACCCACCCTGGGGCAACTACCCCCTTCACCCACGCCCTCTACATCCAATAAAAATTACAATACAAACATCAATACACATACAGTACAGTAAGGGCAAAATCCCTATTATCCATATCTGGATAATAGCATAGTTGCCCATTAAAAAATAAAACATAACCAAAATATGACCCAGCCAGCATATAGTAAATTAAAGTTGTACTTGCTCCTGCCAGGATGAAGGCCGCCCTCCTCCCCCTCATCTTCAGTGGGCACCGACGGTAAAAAAAAAAAGCTACTGGCCACTAACCCCTTAATCACCGTAGCGGTTATTAACCACAATGGTAAGTAAGGGGTTCTCCCACTACCCATCCGGGAGGCTTAACTACCCTCCCCAGCGCAACTCCCCCCTCCCCCAATAAACCAATTGATTGGCACAGTGGTACAACATGCCCATAATATGAGCATGATTTGCCACTATTGCAATCAATGAGCAAGCTACAAATAAAAAACAAGCACTGAATAGATTGCCCATTGACTGCCAAAGTGGCAAACCATGCTCATATGGGCATGGTGTACCACTGTGCCAACCAATTGGTTTATTGGCATTTTTTTAAATTCAAATGTAATGTATTTTATTCAGTGCTTGTTTTTTTTATTTTATTTGTAGCTCGCCCATTCATTGCCATAGTGGCAAACCCAGGGGAAGTACAATTTTAATTTACTATATGCTGGCTGGGTCATGTTTTGGTTTTGGTTATGTATTTTTTTTAATTTTTTTTTGTAACTTATTTTTTATTTATATTTTGAAAAACGTGTAAAAGATACAGAAAATAAGAGGATGTGAGAAGGGGGAGAATAAAGTACCACAAAATATTACATTAACATCGTTGGATAAAAATTAGGCAATAACCACAACAACCCACAACATGCATCACCCAAATCTTCAAACATAATTTTGACTCATTACCTGTTTCTGTCCCCTTGAGGACCATGGTTCACAGATTTTGTAGAATTTCCTTGTTTTATGTCTTAGAAACTCTGTTAATTTCCTCATTGTTTGTACCTCATTTAATCTTTGAATAATCTCTTCTAGATGGGTTTTTTTCCCCCCATGCCCTGCAATTCAGCGTCTTGCCGTGGTCAGACACTAGTTTACTTATGTTTTGGTTTACGTTTTTTGGAGGTTTGCCACTGAATTGTTGAAACTTTTTACTAGGTCTACCCATCTGTATTGGTTTGACCGGGTATGCCAAAAAATAACCTGCTTCAGATGGGATGCCAAATAATATTTTTTTTAATATCTGGCACTGCCATTCCACCTCTTTTTATTTTTTATTTTTATTTGCGTGCAAGCATAATGGATCTCGTTATTCTTGGTCTTTTATCACCCCAAATAAATTGCATGATTTTATTTTGTAAATCCTTAATAACTTTTATCGGTATAGGAATTGTATTGTTTCCAGACACTTCAGATTCCTATACCGATGACATGGGTTTACGTGGGACAAATTACTTTTAACCCTACGCGTTTCGCGAGCACTCTCGATTCTTAGGCTTCGGCCAAGCTTCCCGCTGGCGTGCTGAGGCGCACTGAGGCTCAGGGAAAGCGAGTGCTTTCCATGGCCTTGCGGGTGCTTTCCCTGCGCGCCGTCAGGGGGCGGGCCGTGACGTCACGGAGCGGGCCGTGACGTCACGGAGCTGGTTCGCTCTGATTGGGCGAACCGCTCACGTGACCGGCCATGCGCTCCGGCAAGCGGGGAAATTTTAAATTTCCCTAAGACCTACGCTTCCGCGCGCTTGCGGAAGCGTAGGCGAGCCCCTACTAAAGCTGCTCTAATTGCGTCTGTAGGGGCTCAGTGCTGAGTGGAAGCACGCCTAAGCGCGCCTCCGCCTGCAAGCAACAACCATGGACGAGGCCTTATGGGGTATGTGTGAGAGGTGGTGCTACTCTCTGTGTTAAATAGTCTCTTAAATCAATCATCTATGGGTAGTCACCGCACACAGGATGCATAATATTTACCATAATAAAACCTCCAGGCATCTGATGCTAAACATATTCTTCGCTAATATGTAAAATAACTGTAATCCACACAATTTTATTTGGACTTAATCCTTGTTGTGGGCATTAATGATTTATCTGAAACTGTTACATGCCCGCGGTTAGCCAAGTCTTGCGAAACATTTTTTTGGCCCTTTGATGTATGTGATTATAATAAATTGCCCACAACTTTGTATACTAGACAGAAAGATATAACTGTACAATCATGTAAAACAATATTTTACTAAACAAAATTATTTAAAATCAATATCTTTCAACTGAATAGTCCCATCAATATATGATAGGAATTTGAACATGGTAACTTTTATTCTATGATTTTAAATATCATTAATTTGATTTCAAACAGAGTGTATGTCATGTAATGATATGAATAATAGATGCTAATCTTCAAATATATAGAACGTAGCTCATAGTTCAAGCAAACTTGGATTGTTTGAAATCTATATAAATTTGATATCTACCATAGGAAACAGTCACTAACTACAGTCTCATAGGACCCCAAACTTCTGTAGAATCTACATTGACGATGTTATTTTTATGTGGAAAGGCAGCATGGAGGAATTAGATTTAATTAAATCGCAATATGGGGTGCCGGTATCCCCCTGCTTTGTTTAAATCTCCCGGTCACGTGCGCCGTGATGCGGGAGAATTTAAACATGTCGGGGATATTGGCAATCCATAACGGGGCCTGTAACTCGGGAAGCAGGGTGTCCCTGGGCTAAAATTAATGCGATTCAACTCTGAAGGCTCCCTGCTACAATACTGTGTTATTAAAATACAATAAAATCCCCGCGATCGCCTGTTAGAGACGCTCGGGGAGAGTGACTGACTGATTCAGCGCATCTCTTATAGACTGGTGCAGCCCGGTAGGATTCACACAGCGCGAGTCCCATTCAAATGCAGGGAGCCCCGATGTGTTAATCCCGATCGGGCCATTACAGCCTGCTGTGCACTGTGCTGCGGACTGTTTCTGAGGTGCTCAATAATTTCCTGCGACCTTTGGGCCATAAGCAAAGGTTGCATCTGTCCGTAAACCATCTTCTTTTTTTTGGCAGCAAGTAGTGATCCCAAAATAAGAAATGTGTTTATATTGCAATTAAATGTTCAGCTGTTTTTTTGAATGACTGAAGAGTACAAAGGAAGTATTTGACAAGGTTGTGTTAACCATAAGAGCTTATTAACCGTAATTGTCATTTAGTAAAAGTGAATGTGTATTGAATGATCCCCGTAGTGTTTAAAGCCAGAACACTCAAAAACCAAATGTGGGTTGGTCCTGTATTAATTTTTGTAATTATTTCCTTGCCGCAGGTGAAGATCTCATGATGGCCATCGCACAGTTCCGACTGTTTAAGATTTGCACATGCATTGCGTCTGTGCTTGCCTTCATCAAGAGATTAATATGCAGGTATTGTTCAAGAATGTTTATGAGCTCCCCAGCACATCACTTGATCGGATAAATCCCTTGTGTGAGAAGTATTTCAATCGAGCCGCCCTCCTTATTCCTTAGGTGACATAACTGCTTAAAAAGCAGCAATACACTCTACTCCAGTGGTTCCCAAAGTGTGCGCCGTGGCGCCCTGGTGCGCCGTGGCTTGGCTACAGGGGCGCCGCGATCAGGGCCGCCAGCACCGGGAAACGACCAGTAAATTAAAAAAAAAAACAAAAAAAAAAACGCTGAACCCGGCGCCGGCTCTCCCTGCGCGCGCTGGAGGAGCAGCACTGGGAGACAGATGTCTCCCAGCAGCACGAACACCCCACCCCCCGGCCAGAGCCGCCACCCCCCGGAAGCATCGGTGCACCATCACCCTCCCCCCCCCCGCAGGACACCGGCCCTCCCCTAACGTGGCACAGGCCCCCGCATCACTGACCCCTCACCCCGTACAGGGACCGGGCCGTTCAGCCACCCCACGCTGCCGACGTCCCATGCAGCACTGGGCTGTCTGCCCCCCCCACCCCCGCAGAATTGCCCCCCGCATCACCTGCATGCCGCCGTCCCGTCCCCCCCCACGCAACCCCGCCCTCCAGCAAGCCACCGGCCTGACCATCAGGAGATCATCCCTAAGGAGATGTATATATGTATTGGGGTAATTTTTAAATGTATTGGGGGCGTGGGGGTAATTTTTAAATGTATTGGGGGCGTGGGGGTAATTTTTAAATGTTTTGGGGACGTGGGGGTAATTTGTTTAGGTGTCTGAGAGAGGGTTAGAGGTGTCTGTGTGAGAGAGAGAGGTGTCTGTGTGAGAGAGAGAGGTGTCTGTGTGAGAGAGAGAGGTGTCTGTGTGAGAGAGAGAGGTGTCTGTGTGAGAGAGAGAGGTGTCTGTGTGAGAGAGAGAGGTGTCTGTGTGAGAGAGAGGGGGTGTCTGTGTGAGAGAGAGAGGTGTCTGTGTGAGAGAGAGGTGTCTGTGTGAGAGAGAGAGGTGTCTGTGTGAGAGAGAGAGGTGTCTGTGTGAGAGAGAGAGGTGTCTGTGTGTGAGAGAGAGGTGTCTGTGTGAGAGAGAGAGGTGTCTGTGTGAGAGAGAGAGGTGTCTGTGTGAGAGAGAGAGGTGTCTGTGTGAGAGAGAGAGGTGTCTGTGTGAGAGAGAGAGGTGTCTGTGGGAGAGAGACAGAGGTGTCTGTGGGAGAGAGAGAGAGGTGTCTGTGGGAGAGAGAGAGAGGTGTCTGTGGGAGAGAGAGAGAGGTGTCTGTGGGAGAGAGAGAGAGGTGTCTGTGGGAGAGAGAGAGAGAGGTGTCTGTGGGAGAGAGAGAGAGGTGTCTGTGGGAGAGAGAGAGAGGTGTCTGTGGGAGAGAGAGAGAGGTGTCTGTGGGAGAGAGAGAGAGGTGTCTGTGGGAGAGAGAGAGAGGTGTCTGTGGGAGAGAGAGAGAGGTGTCTGTGGGAGAGAGAGAGAGGTGTCTGTGGGAGAGAGAGAGAGGTGTCTGTGGGAGAGAGAGAGAGGTGTCTGTGGGAGAGAGAGAGAGAGGTGTCTGTGGGAGAGAGAGAGAGGTGTCTGTGGGAGAGAGAGAGAGGTGTCTGTGGGAGAGAGAGAGAGGTGTCTGTGGGAGAGAGAGAGAGGTGTCTGTGGGAGAGAGAGAGAGGTGTCTGTGGGAGAGAGAGAGAGGTGTCTGTGGGAGAGAGAGAGAGGTGTCTGTGGGAGGGAGAGAGAGGTGTCTGTGGGAGGGAGAGAGAGGTGTCTGTGGGAGGGAGAGAGAGGTGTCTGTGGGAGGGAGAGAGAGGTGTCTGTGGGAGGGAGAGAGAGGTGTCTGTGGGAGGGAGAGAGAGGTGTCTGTGGGAGGGAGAGAGAGGTGTCTGTGGGAGGGAGAGAGAGGTGTCTGTGGGAGGGAGAGAGAGGTGTCTGTGGGAGGGAGGGAGAGAGAGGTGTCTGTGGGAGGGAGAGAGAGGTGTCTGTGGGAGGGAGAGAGAGGTGTCTGTGGGAGGGAGAGAGAGGTGTCTGTGGGAGGGAGAGAGAGGTGTCGGGTGTGTGGGAGAGAGAGGTGTCGGGTGTGTGTGAGAGAGAGAGAGGTGTCGGGTGTGTGTGAGAGAGAGAGAGGTGTCGGGTGTGTGTGAGAGAGAGAGGTGTCGGGTGTGTGTGAGAGAGAGAGGTGTCGGGTGTGTGTGAGAGAGAGAGGTGTCGGTGTGTGTGAGAGAGAGAGGTGTCGGTGTGTGTGAGAGAGAGAGGTGTCGGTGTGTGAGAGAGAGGTGTCGGGTGTGTGTGTGTGAGAGAGAGGTGTCGGGTGTGTGTGTGTGAGAGAGAGAGGTGTCGGTGTGTGTGTGTGAGAGAGGTGTCGGTGTGTGTGTGTGAGAGAGAGAGGTGACGGTGTGTGTGTGTGTGTGAGAGAGAGGTGACGGTGTGTGTGTGAGAGAGAGGTGTCGGTGTGTGTGTGAGAGAGAGGTGTCGGTGTGTGTGTGAGAGAGAGAGGTGTCGGTGTGTGTGAGAGAGAGGTGTCGGTGTGTGTGAGAGAGAGAGGTGTCGGTGTGTGTGAGAGAGAGAGGTGTCGGTGTGTGTGAGAGAGAGAGGTGTCGGTGTGTGTGAGAGAGAGAGGTGTCGGTGTGTGTGTGTGAGAGAGAGGTGTCGGTGTGTGTGTGAGAGAGAGGTGACGGTGTGTGTGTGTGTGAGAGAGAGAGGTGACGGTGTGTGTGTGAGAGAGTTGTCGGTGTGTGTGAGAGAGAGGTGTCGGTGTGTGTGAGAGAGAGAGGTGTCGGTGTGTGTGTGTGTGTGTGTGTGTGTGTGTGTGTGAGAGACACCAACTGCGCACTGCAACTGTTAGGTATGTATATACAACTTTGTATATATGTATTGGGGTAATTTTTAAATGTATTGGGGGCGTGGGGGTAATTTTTAAATGTATTGGGGGCGTGGGGGTAATTTTTAAATGTATTGGGGACGTGGGGGTAATTTTTTTAGGTGTCTGAGAGAGGGTTAGAGGTGTCTGTGTGAGAGAGAGAGGTGTCTGTGTGAGAGAGAGAGGTGTCTGTGTGAGAGAGAGAGGTGTCTGTGTGAGAGAGAGAGGTGTCTGTGTGAGAGAGAGAGGTGTCTGTGTGAGAGAGAGAGGTGTCTGTGTGAGAGAGAGAGGTGTCTGTGTGAGAGAGAGAGGTGTCTGTGTGAGAGAGAGAGGTGTCTGTGTGAGAGAGAGAGGTGTCTGTGTGAGAGAGAGAGGTGTCTGTGTGAGAGAGAGAGGTGTCTGTGTGAGAGAGAGAGGTGTCTGTGTGAGAGAGAGAGGTGTCTGTGTGAGAGAGAGAGGTGTCTGTGTGAGAGAGAGAGGTGTCTGTGGGAGAGAGACAGAGGTGTCTGTGGGAGAGAGAGAGAGGTGTCTGTGGGAAAGAGAGAGAGGTGTCTGTGGGAGAGAGAGAGAGGTGTCTGTGGGAGAGAGAGAGAGGTGTCTGTGGGAGAGAGAGAGAGGTGTCTGTGGGAGAGAGAGAGAGGTGTCTGTGGGAGAGAGAGAGAGGTGTCTGTGGGAGAGAGAGAGAGGTGTCTGTGGGAGAGAGAGAGAGGTGTCTGTGGGAGAGAGAGAGAGGTGTCTGTGGGAGAGAGAGAGAGGTGTCTGTGGGAGAGAGAGAGAGGTGTCTGTGGGAGAGAGAGAGAGGTGTCTGTGGGAGAGAGAGAGAGAGGTGTCTGTGGGAGAGAGAGAGAGAGGTGTCTGTGGGAGAGAGAGAGAGGTGTCTGTGGGAGAGAGAGAGAGGTGTCTGTGGGAGAGAGAGAGAGGTGTCTGTGGGAGAGAGAGAGAGGTGTCTGTGGGAGAGAGAGAGAGGTGTCTGTGGGAGAGAGAGAGAGGTGTCTGTGGGAGAGAGAGAGAGGTGTCTGTGGGAGAGAGAGAGAGGTGTCTGTGGGAGAGAGAGAGAGGTGTCTGTGGGAGAGAGAGAGAGGTGTCTGTGGGAGAGAGAGAGAGGTGTCTGTGGGAGAGAGAGAGAGGTGTCTGTGGGAGAGAGAGAGAGGTGTCTGTGGGAGAGAGAGAGAGGTGTCTGTGGGAGAGAGAGAGAGGTGTCTGTGGGAGAGAGAGAGAGGTGTCTGTGGGAGAGAGAGAGAGGTGTCTGTGGGAGAGAGAGAGAGGTGTCTGTGGGAGAGAGAGAGAGGTGTCTGTGGGAGAGAGAGAGAGGTGTCTGTGGGAGAGAGAGAGAGGTGTCTGTGGGAGAGAGAGAGAGGTGTCTGTGGGAGAGAGAGAGAGGTGTCTGTGGGAGAGAGAGAGGTGTCTGTGGGAGGGAGAGAGAGGTGTCTGTGGGAGGGAGAGAGAGGTGTCTGTGGGAGGGAGAGAGAGGTGTCTGTGGGAGGGAGAGAGAGGTGTCTGTGGGAGGGAGAGAGGTGTCTGTGGGAGGGAGAGAGAGGTGTCTGTGGGAGGGAGAGAGAGGTGTCTGTGGGAGGGAGAGAGAGGTGTCTGTGGGAGGGAGAGAGAGGTGTCGGGTGTGTGTGAGAGAGAGAGGTGTCGGGTGTGTGTGAGAGAGAGAGGTGTCGGGTGTGTGTGAGAGAGAGAGGTGTCGGGTGTGTGTGAGAGAGAGAGGTGTCGGGTGTGTGTGAGAGAGAGAGGTGTCGGGTGTGTGTGAGAGAGAGAGGTGTCGGGTGTGTGAGAGAGAGAGGTGTCGGTGTGTGTGAGAGAGAGAGGTGTCGGTGTGTGTGAGAGAGAGAGGTGTCGGTGTGTGTGAGAGAGAGAGGTGTCGGTGTGTGTGAGAGAGAGAGGTGTCGGTGTGTGAGAGAGAGGTGTCGGGTGTGTGTGTGTGAGAGAGAGGTGTCGGGTGTGTGTGTGTGAGAGAGAGAGGTGTCGGGTGTGTGTGTGTGAGAGAGGTGTCGGTGTGTGTGTGTGAGAGAGAGAGGTGACGGTGTGTGTGTGTGAGAGAGAGGTGACGGTGTGTGTGTGAGAGAGAGGTGTCGGTGTGTGTGTGAGAGAGAGGTGTCGGTGTGTGTGTGAGAGAGAGGTGTCGGTGTGTGTGAGAGAGAGAGGTGTCGGTGTGTGTGAGAGAGAGAGGTGTCGGTGTGTGTGAGAGAGAGAGGTGTCGGTGTGTGTGAGAGAGAGAGGTGTCGGTGTGTGTGAGAGAGAGAGGTGTCGGTGTGTGTGAGAGAGAGAGAGGTGTCTGTGTGTGTGAGAGAGAGAGAGGTGTCTGTGTGTTTGAGAGAGAGAGGTGTCGGTGTGTGTGTGAGAGAGAGGTGTCGGTGTGTGTGTGAGAGAGAGGTGTCGGTGTGTGTGTGAGAGAGAGGTGACGGTGTGTGTGTGTGTGAGAGAGAGAGGTGACGGTGTGTGTGTGAGAGAGAGGTGTCGGTGTGTGTGAGAGAGAGGTGTCGGTGTGTGTGAGAGAGAGGTGTCGGTGTGTGTGAGAGAGAGAGGTGTCGGTGTGTGTGTGTGTGTGTGTGTGTGTGTGTGTGTGTGTGTGTGTGTGTGTGTGTGTGTGTGTGTGTGTGTGTGTGTGTGTGTGTGTGTGTGTGTGTGTGTGACACCAACTGCGCACTGCAACTGTTAGGTATGTATATACAACTTTGTTTTTACTTTGGGTGCCGCGGAAAAATCCTGATCGCCTTGGGGAGCCTTGAGCGGAAAAAGTTTGGGAACCACTGCTGTACTCAATAAAAAATTCCCATTCTCTTTGCCATTGCAAAGTCTCTTTGCTACAGTTTTTGGTAATCCCACCTTTATTAATATTGGTAGCTGAATTCTGGAGATATCAGTTGCTGGGAATGTGTGCCTTTGAGATGTTAAAATGGCTGCTGCTGGTCACGCATTAAGACCAGTGGTTGCCATAGTAATATCTGATAATCGTGCAATAAACATGAAAACTCAAAAAAATAATTATAGTTTGTGTTGTGCTGATCTATCAGATTTTAATGACCTAGTTCTTGTTTTTGTGGAGACTGCCGCTTTGAAGCGAGTTAGTGACTTAACGCCTGTATGCATGAATATTGAATGCATAGTGGCAGCCATGTATGCTGCACTTCACACAATTAGCTATTGACATTTACCATTTCAGTGAACTTGTGCCATTCTGAAAATGGAATAGGATACAGTCTGTGCCATTGTGCCGTTTCCAGAGTGACGCACAGATTCTCTCTCTCCATCTGGATGGTGTGTGTGTCCTGCTATTGTAGTTTAGAAATACGCACTCAATACATAAAAGAAGGTTGCAGTTATAATTTCAGGACACACATTCATGATTTGATTGTAGTATATTATTATTGTTAATTTGTTAAGTGCCAGCATATTCCACAGCGGAGTACAAAGATATCATTACATAAACCGTTGCATAAAAATACGGACAAGCAGAGCACCGCCCCACACCTCTGGAATGCCCTTCCCCTCAATTTCCGACTGGCACCCTCTCCACCTTTGAGATACTTAAAACACGCCTTTAACAAAGCATATGGGTAGTTCCATTGGCTGATACTATACATCTCATGCACTGACCATGACCCCTTGCAGACACACTTACCATAAAAGCCCCCCTACTGTGTCTGTAAGTTTTCCCTACTTACCACTTGGATTGTAAGCTCTTCAGGATAGGGACTCTCTTCCTAACGTTATCTCTGAAACGCTTATTCCCATTATGTGTTATATTATGTCACATGTATTCGTGCTATGTACTTGGATGGTGCTATATCAATAAAGATCTACATACAAACATACAAAAAGGCATTGAGGGTCCTTCTTGTAAGAGCTGTCAATCTAGACTGGAATGGGCAGATTCTTGTAATGTTCAGATGGCAAAACTGTAAAGTGTAGCAACAGCATGAATGTGGGGAAAGGAAATAAAAGCCCATCATTTAAACCCAAGAACATTTTTTCCAGATATTATGAATATATAGTCACCATAAGTAACTTTAGCTTGATGATATGTTCATATTGGTGACAGGTGACTACAAATGCATCTAAAATGGAAATGTGATTCTGCTTAAGTATGGAAAATTAATTGTATTGCTGTCACATGATTTTCTGGTGTTAGGTCCGGGCGAGGGAGAAAGCTAAGTGGAGACCAAATAACGTTGCCAACTGCTGTGGATTACTCCTCTGTTCCTAAACAGGTTAGTTTACATTATATGCACATATCTAATAATTCCCAGAACTCTGGATCTGTCTTCTACTTGGCTGTTGCCTGATTGAAGTATCTCATGCAGCAAAGCTCTCTGCTGTGTGGATAAGGCCTTGTCCATAGTGCAAGATACGGAGCGAGCTACATAGCTCGCGCTACAAACAAACGTGTATATTACAATTCGCATGGCCATAGTGAGCGCGAGCTTGCACGTGAGATACTAGGATACCAAAAGCAGAGGAGACAAACTTGTTTGCTATTGCAGCGAGACAGCCTGGTCATGTGAGCGGCTAACAGCCAATGAAAATTTAGTAAGCTTTTCTGCCTGGATACACTACTCACACTCTCTCACTTTTTGGAGTTGTGCCTGCTGTGAGAATATGGACAACTCAACTATTGAAAATTTGATTTCTGAGGTTTACAAACTTGAACCTTTAATTCATATCATGATAGAAATATCAATGATAATTTATGGAAAGAAATTTCTGATGTATTGTCCATTGTATATAATTGTTTAAAAAAAATATAAATTTTTTTGTAGTGTACAATGCTTATTTCACTGCATCACATTTTATCATTTTTAACAAGGCATGTTTTCATGCATGATATAGTGTGTGTGTTTGTGTTTTGTGTTTGCAGAATACTTCTGTAAATTGCATGGCATTATGTATTTTATTATTTGCTAAAGGCGTGTTCTCATGCATGACACGCCCCCCCATGTCATGACCGCTCCCACCCCCACGCTCGCTTTCCAAAAACCTACAGTCCACACATTGCCGGAAAGGAAAGCTCGCGCGAGGCATGCTGTACAGAGAGTTAAAAAGTGTTTAATATACGATGTTGTTTTTTTCAGTTGATCCATTTCTTTTCTTAGTGTCCTAGTCAAACTTTGCACAAGATTAAGTAATTGAAAGTGAGTTAAATGATGTTCCCTCCACTTCCACCAAGGTGGAGGATTGGAGCTCGTGGGATGAAGACGGCCCAACCAGTGTGAAGATTGAAGGTGGTAATGGTACTGCGGAGCACGATGAGCCAGACTACTTCAAGGATATGACACCAACTATCAGGAAAACGCAAAAAGTGAGTTTCTAAAGTCTTAACTTTTATACTCATTGTATGTTGATTATCTTTCTTTCAATGTGCTGTCAAGCGTCACTGTTCACTAGACCTGCGAGAGTTTGAAACTCTTATTTCCACAAAGAATCTCTGTGATATAACACCTGAGTCTCCCCAAGAGGAGGCTCAGTAATAGGCCTTCACTGGCGCTGTGTCCCAAGCCAACGTGGAAGGGGTTAACACTATAAGAGCCACTTCAGACCCCCACCCCTGGAGTCCATCAGCCCCTTCTCCTGGCATGTCAGACTGTGTTGCCATGCTGCTTTTTTCATTTCTACAAGGAATCTCTGGTACATAACACCTGAGTCGCCCCAAAGGCGTCAACCTTTGGCAGCTACTGAAGAAGAGCCAAAGGGTGTCACCATTTGGTAATGTTACAGCTGCTCTATTGCCTCTTAAATTCACCAACCCTCTCATCCCCTGCACCCAATGTCAACTTCCCCAGCCTGTAGATTGTAAGCTCCTTGAGGCAGGGCGTCTTCTAACACATTTGAAATTCTATCCTACCTCTTCTAACACAATTTTAATCCTGTCTAAATATTACTTATGCACATAATCATATTTGACTGTCCATGAATTATCTGTAAACTGAATGTGTATAACCTTTGTTCATTTAATGCAACCATTTATTATAAATGTGACTCGTTTGTCTCTTATGTAACAAAAATAACTGTATTTAATTGTAGTTCTCAAACTGACACTAAAGTATTGCGATGCCCCCTTATGTGGAGGCCTATATTTACTTAAAAAACAAATGATGATGAACCAGATGAGATCTGCTGGTTCCCTGAAAGGTAGATATCTTGGGAAAATCTTTAGAAAGGTATACAGGAATATGCCGAATAAGTTAAACCTACTGTAGGAAGAATATTGATTCAGAAATCTGCCATTACTGGAATAAGGAAGGAATTCTTTCACGCATGAAACATAATTGGCAAATGTTTTACGGGTGTTTTTGTTTGCCTTACTCTGGATCAATATATCTACATTTTAAGATGAGTATTTGTGCCATCTGGTATCTAACAAAGGAATGTGATGGATATATGTGGGGTATATTTTCAACTTTATCTGCTATGAAAAACCACCCACAATACATCTACACTTCAGGACTAAAGCGACTACTAGAACATTTAACTCTGACCATGTAATAACCGAAAAACACAATGTTTAAATGCTCTAGGTCTAGGATACACAATAACAAAATTAAAAGTGGGCAAAATGACCCACGGTGGTTTTGTCTTTGACACTTGGCAGTCACTCACTATCTTAATGGCTTCCATCATAAGGACATTTTCATTATTGTGTTGTAGAATAAAATGAGTACAAGATATACATTGTGGTAAGGTTACATACCACCTCAAGTCACTGAGCTCAGTGATTCTACTGAGTAAAGTCAGAAAGTCGAAATCTACTGCATATGTGAACCATCCCTGAGTAACATCACTCAACCTCCTCCTGCTTTCTAATTTCCTCACAAAGAAATTGTGTTTACAGAGCTCCTTTCAACTCCAATTCTTCTCTGTTATTCCTGAGAGAACCTGAGTTAGCCTTACTGTTATCTCCAACTACCTTCCATAATCTTAACCTGCAGCAGATGACAGGACTTTAACCTTTACATTTTTTATATGTTAAATTTGCATGCACACTTTTGCAGATCATTATAAAAAAGAGAGAGCCGATCATTTTCAGTGTCCCAGATGGCAACACCGGATATTCCAGTAGGCTGGCAGCTACACAAGATATTCCTTTTGTCCATCAGTCTGTAAGTACATTTGTCTTATCCTTTATTGATTTGTTTAATTGGGAACAGCTGTTGTTCTTGATTTTGTAATCAAGAATATCAGCCCATGGCTTTTACTTTCTTCCAAAGGTGTAGATCCTTCTACCACAGGCCTGCACAACTCCAGTGCTCGAGGGCCGCAAACAGGCCAGGTTTTCAGGATATCCCTACTGCAGCACATCTGGCTCAATTAGGGGCTGTCATACTGATATCCTGATATCATGGGGATATCCTGAAAAACTGGCCTTTTTGCAGCCCTCGAGGACTGGACTTGTGCAGGCCTGTTCTAGCACCTAAATTAAAAATATACTTTCAACAGGGTGTAAGATGTGGGGTGTCTACTGCCTACAGCTGCAAAAAGTTGAGCCTTATCTCCTGAAATTTACATGTAACAAGCATTTTATTTCTGCCCTCGGTATATCAAAATAAGACTAAGATCTACCGTGCAGGAACTTACGTCTGCAAAATGATGTAAACACCGTCAGTTCTATAGATCTCAGTGAGTCTGGGAACGAAGATTGTACCTATTCTTTTACTGTGTAACCAACATAAAAAAATCAAATAGATTTATTACTACAAACCAGGCTTTTGAACCGTGCTGACATTTTCTTGTTGGCTAGCTTCAGTAATGGGGCTGATTCTGTAACATCCAAAGCATTCGTCAAAAGTTTGATCAACTTCAAATTGAATTGGGCCCTAAATCTGCAGCCCAGTTTCCTATTTTAATTGCCTTTCGCGCAACAACAAAAAACAGTGGAAATGCTGTAGAAATGTAGGAGGGTAAATCGTTTTTTCCCCCATGTTCACGATCTTCTGTAAGGAATATATGCTCTATTAATTTAGCCAGAATTGGGGGACTTGGAAACTTGGCAAGAAAACACCAATGCCTGGGAGGAGGAAGATGCTGCTTGGCAGACTGAGGAAGTTCTAAGGTAATATTAAAACAAGTAGCTTTTTGTGGGTCGCACATTTAGGACACCATGCCCTTAATCCTGTAGGAAAATCTCTTCATTTCATTCAAGTTCCTCCCTGTCGCACATCGGGTCACCCAGCTGTTGGCTGCTCACGTTTCCCTTTCCATCTCCGGCATGGTTTCACAAATGACACCCCGCTGTAGAAAATTAAGTACATTGTGTGTTCTAGATTTTGGTCACCTGTACTATTTTAACCCTTTTGCTGCCAGATGGGCAGGCAACACCTTTCACTGTTAGAGGCCTCTCTGGCTGCAAAAAAAATATTGCCTTTAATTATGATTTGCTGGTGGTAATTTCTGTGGTTTTTTTGCAAGTTTTTTTCGTGTGTGTGTGTGTGTGTGTGTGTGTGTGTGTGTGTGTGTGTGTGTGTGTGTGTGTGTCTCTCATTGACCCAATAGAACAAGAAGTTAACAGTTTTTCAGTTTCGCTAAGCACAGTCAAGGCAAAGTTGTATAAACAATAGAAACTCTGTCCTAACCATGTTCAAGAGATTTTTGGCAGCATTCATACAGTACGTACTGAATGCCGACACACAAAATGTTTTTTAGTTGGTGACATTTTTTCCAGGTTTGTTCAGGAACAAATTCCATTAACACCCACCAGAGGGAGCTCTGAATGCATTTAATTTATTTAGAAAATGTTTTAGCAGGAAGTAATATATTGAGAGTTAGGCGGAGTCCATGGTGTGGGAGACCGCGCGATCAGATTGCCTTAAGGTATTGATCGTACCCATAGACCGCGGAGGCAGGAGGGGGCGCGCGTTGCACAAGTAATCAGTTGAACCAGCTCCGTGGCGCCCCTAGGAACGCCCCCACTGCCCATTCACCATGGACAGGGAAAGCACCCGCTTTATGCGGGTGACTTCACAGCCTCCGCAGGGGCGAAGGCACCATGGCTCGGGCCTTAGGCTGTGCTTATAGTGCCGGCGACATCAACGTCGCGTCAAAACAAATGCATTGCCGCCGTCGTGTGGGCTTATAGTAAGCGCGATGCGACGGCTTGCTCGCGATCGCTGGAAGTCATCTCAATTTGATTTTTCCAGCAACCGTAGCCTGACGTCGCCGTCACTATAAGCGTAGCCTTACCTCTCGTTTTTAAGTATGTCCTGGGCACAGAATTATGATGACAAATACAGGGTTACATTAAGTGAACAGGGTTGTGAAACCGTTACAGACCAGATTAAAATGTGAGACAGCTTTAGTTTTGAAAAAACTTAGACTGGTGGTGGATTTGAGAGTCTCTGGTAGATTGTTCCAGGTGTGAGGTGCTCGGCAAGAGAAGGTGCAGCTGGATATTTTGTTGAGCCTTGGGACCGCGAACAATCGTTTGGAGTCAGATCTCAGATAAGTGCTGCATGTGGTAGGGGTTAGGAGCTTGTTCAAATAGGCGGGTAGCTTGCCCAGAAAGTATTTGAAGGCAAGACAGGAAAGATTAACTTTGCGCCTAGACTCCAGTGATGACCAATCTGGTTCTTTGTGTGTTGTAGTTATATTGAAGGACAACGCGGCATATTGAATTGTAGAGGGTGTCTAGTTTGCGAAGTTGAGTTTGTTTGCTGTACCATATACTATGTCCCCATTGTCTATAATTGGCATTAGCATCTATTATGCAATGTGCTTTCTGACCAGCAGACTTAGGGAGGATTTGTTCCTGTAAACCTAAATTGGCATAGGTTTTTGATGTCAGGGAATTGATGTGCACTGAAGTTTGTTTAGCAAGATAACATGAGCAACAGTATCAAAAGCCTTTGCAAAATCTAGGAATATTGCACCATTAAGTTGTCCCAGCTCCATTCCACACTGGATCTCATTGCAAACTTTTTAGCAGGGTAGTTACCGTGGCGTGTTTGGGGCGAAATCCAGATTGGAATTGGCTAGGGAAGTTTGGCTTGGTATCCCAATCGCTTAATTGGGAGTGAACACATTTTCCATGACTTTGGGAGAAGAGAGATTGGCCTCTAGTTTGTGACAGTGTTTTTTTTCCCCCACTTTTGAAGATTGGGACAACTCTGGCAGTTTTCCAGGTCTTAGCGATATGGCCTGCAGACATAATAGAGTTGATTATGGAGGCAAGCGGTTTTGTAATGGCTGGGGCACCAAGTTGTAGGAACTTAGATTGCAGTAGGTCAGGTCCACATTGGCTGCTTATTTTTAATCAAAGAGCGCTTGTGTGATCTGTTAAGATACTGGGACAAATGGAAAATTGTAGGCAGTGTTGGAAGAGGGTGCGGCTGTAGGAGTACTCCCAGATTGAACTTCACATTTGTAGATCAGGTTGTGTTTTGCTAATAAATTAGTAACACACCCCACAAAGTATTAATTGAGTGCATTTAAAATATCAGTGGGATTTGTCAGAGTAATATCATCCTTGGTGATATTACATGGTTTTTGATGGCTAGCAGGCTGGAATATATTGTTGATGACCTTCCAGAAATTTGTAATATTGGTCTTTTGCGTGTGTTTGCCTTGTGCATGTATTCCGCAGGCATCTGTGATTAAGATCCTTGGTAGTGCCAGTTACTTTGTAGCTTTGCCACAAGGCGTCCCTAAAAGGTAGAGTGCTATAAGGTCGGTTGTAACCCACAGAAGGTGCCTGTTCCCCCGTACTCTTATTCTGCGTAGTGGAGCATGGGTATCACAGAGTTTTAAGAACTCCGATTGGAAATAATAGAGCATAGAATCGGGGTCGGGTATTAAGTTGATTCTGTACCAAGGGCAGTTGGTAAGGTCAGCCAGAAACTGTTGTAATGTTTGTAAATGTTCTAATGAGGAGAACTTTAGGGCTTAATTGGGATGGTCTGATTTTCCTTGCAGTACACTATTGCATAGTCACTGATATCAGGTAGGATAGTGATGTATTAGAGGAGAATTTAAGAATACAATGTTAAAATGTAGTTACACACCCGTAGTATCAGAGTGGGTAAAGGACTTCATTCGGCACACTAGATTATTGGTTGAAATTTATGAGTGGTTTGGGCTTTCTGGTAAAAAAATACAAACTATTTGTGGTAAGATGGGAAAAAAATGTTGACCCTTAGAGAGCCCTAATGTACCAGTTATATCACGGGCCACTTGCTTGTTTTTTAGGGGTAGATGGGGCTGTGCACCCCGATAAAGCAGCCAGCCCAATCGAAATGGAGGTGGATCTACCTCCACTTCCGTTTACGGTATCTGGGCCCTGCTTACATTGTGTGACCGCTCCTGGATCACATAATGCACAGATCCGGTGGCATTGGTGCCGCTAGATCCTCGACACTGGAAAGATAGAGTATAACAAGGCCAAAAAAAGAGCTCTTGGACAAGATGTTTATTTGAAATGTCATGTTTCAACCTTTTTGTATTTAAAAACATTATTTTTTTGCTTTTTAAAACTTTCTATTATACATTTTGGGATACACCCACTATATAGCTGCGTTTTATAGCACACATTCAGTTGAGTGGGCTTACCTTGCTTTATCAGTATTTTCGTTTCGCTTTCAATATTCCGGTTTCTTGTCTTATGCACACGTATGGAATTTAGTTTTTACTCTTACAGTGCTGTTTAAACAATATAGTTACTGATATTGCAGTGACATAGCTGCCTGTTTCTTACTAAACCCAAAATAAGAGTTTATACATGATGACAGAAATTGCTTTTACACACACAGTGACCTCTATTTTAGCCGGTGTTGTACTCTGTTAAATTACTTGTTCTTAAATATTTTTCTTCTCAACAGGCAGCAGAAGATGGCTGATAGAGAAAAAAGAACCGCAGAACAACAGAGGAAGAAAATGGAGAAGGAAGTACAACGGAATATGAAAAAAGATCACAACAAAATTGGTGTTAAATTATCCTAATAACTGACCGGCATGCTAGCCAGCAGCGGAAAATGTGATTTCATACCAACCTTCCTACAGGTTTCAGAACATTTTGAGAACTTTGAAGCAATGCTCAACCTTGTGCACCCTTCAGGCAAACCTAGAAGATTCAATCTTTTCAGCAGGTGGTGGCTGAGATTTTTGGGAATTGTTATCCCAATACCTTTTTAAGACACAGAGATCTTACGCCGTTTCTAAGTTGCCTCCTCCGGCTAGCGCATGGGACTTTAAAACGAAAAAATAAAAGGGTGTAAATAATTCCATGATGGAAAATCTACTTCTCCATTATGCTTTCTGAAAATGTGTAATTACTGAATAAAGAATTTTAAAATAATGTTTTCTGTCGTAATTTAACTTAAAAAAAAATATATAATGGGAAGAAAGAGGAAGTATTATGTTACAAACAAAAATCTTAAGTATCATTAGGGTATTATGTTTCATTTAAAGGATCTAATGTGTTAATGTGAAGCAGTACATTGAACATCGGCCTCATAAGTCCCTAAAGGATGCAACAAAAAAATCTTGTTTAAGTAATTTTAAGCACCACAATCTAGGATTCTGTTAAGATTAAGCTTGTCTTATAATATCTATTGTTAGTCCACATTTAAAAGGTATCACCCAATACTGAAGTGCTCGTTAATATTAAGGAACTTTAGATGCTGGTCCAAGAATATTACTTTGCTTAAGATGTGGTATTATTTTCAAATTATTATAAAGTGGAAATCAACACTGCTCTGAGATGAGACTGAACAAAAAGCATTCTTCATTCTCAACATATGGCTGATTAGAACTGGCACTGCACGTGCCTCTAATTAAACCTTAAGGCCTAGGTCCCTCTGCTTCCGATGGCGCGCGCGCGCGGCCGCGTGCGTGTCATTCACCGGACATGAGTTTCTCCCCACTCCCCAGTCCCTCCTCCCTGCAGGGCTCGCTACACGCTGTGATGCGTCAGCCGCTAGGGGATGCAAGAGAATTGTAATCCTGAGCCGCGACGCGTCACGTGGTGTGGCTGTGAGCCAATGAGGGGAGAAGATGGGGAGCGGGGAGGAGAGCAGCAATTTGTCTTCTGCAGCACCAAGGGAGCCCCCCTGCTCCCTCCCACAGACTCCTGTGTGACACACTCCTGACTCTCTACTGAGACACACTCCGGCACAGTGTGATGATCCCCCTCCCCCCCACAGACTCTCTCCTCATAGTCTGTGTCTGCAGATGCACGGGGGGTGGGGAGGGCAGGTGTCGGAGGAAACCCCTGGCATTGAGGAGGGGAGGCTTCGGGGAGCGGGGAAAGCAGCCGCAGCACCAAGGGAGCCCCCCTGGTCCCTCCCACAGACTCCTGTGTGACACACTCTCCTGCTTCCGACGGCACGCGCGGCCGTGTGCGTGTCATTCACCGGACATGAGTTTCTCCCGAGCTAGCCCCAGTCCCTCCTCCCTGCAGGGCTCGCTATAAGAGAATTGTAATCCCGAGCGGCGACGCGTCACGTGGTGTGGCTGTGAGCCAATGAGGGGAGAAGATGGGGAGCGGGGAGGAGAGCAGCAATTTGTCTTCTGCAGCACCAAGGGAGCCCCCCTGCTCCCTCCCACAGACTCCTGTGTGACACAGTCTCCTGACTCTCTACTGAGACACACTCCGGCACAGTGTGATGATCCCCCTCCCCCCACAGACTCTCTCCTCATAGTCTGTGTCTGCAGATGCACGGGGGGTGGGGAGGGCAGGTGTCGGAGGGAACCCCTGGCATTGAGGAGGGGAGGCTTCGGGGAGCGGGGAAAGCAGCTGCAGCACCAAGGGAGGCCCCCTGCTCCCTCCCACAGACTCTCCTCAGGGAGGCGGGGGAGGGAACCCCCTGACACAGTGTGATGGCCCCGCCCCCTGACATCATTGCCACGCCCCTGACCTGTTTTGGCCACGCCCCCCCCCCCGCTCCAGCTCCTGCTCCCTACTGACCGCAGATAGCGGTCAAGTGTCTCTCCACGCGCCGCCTGTCTGCAGTGTGGGTGCGTGGTCTGAGGCAGCGTGGCCTTAGCCTAAAAGGGGTTAATGTGGCCATTCCCACCACGTAGGGTTGCCAGGTGTCCAGTATTAAACAAGACTTTCCTGTATTTGGACATACTGTCCAGTAAAAAATGAGGTAATACTGGACCTGTATGTGTATTACCTCGCTGGACTAGTGACCTGACTGGCTTGTGGGGGCCACGGGATCTCACCGAGCAGGGCTGCTTGCTAGAGGGCTGGGCAGCTTCCTCCATCCTGATTTTGCTTCAGTTGAGTAATACAGCCAATCAGGAGGAGGTGTCAGGAGTCATGGGGTGGGGCCAAGGAAAGGAGGAAACGGCATGGAGCATGCGTGTGTAGCACAGCGCCTCACACCTTTCACTATTGTGTCCAGTATTTTTGGGAAAGCCACCTAGCAACTCTAGTCATTTAAATGTATGGTCGGTAACATGGTGAGTAGTTCTTCCTGTGACTGAAACCATCTACATCCTTGGATTCAGACTTTGAAAATTGCTGACCAATTAACGGCAAGCTGTGTCTGCCATTGTCTTTAGTGCCTCATGAATGGAGCTGGGTTGCCTGCTGTACTGCACCATGCAATTTAGAGGTCTTGTTTTATATAGCAAGTACAGTGGGCAAGTTTCATTTTGAAATATAGCACTGTACCCCTGTAAATACCCTTCATGGAAGGGTATAATTATACGGTGTGTGATCATTTCCTAGGATCCCCGTTTTTAAATAAATGAAATGCTCGTGTCCACAACCCACGTTATCAGATTAAAATAAGTAAAAGTGCAGACTGGAACAATGTCCCGGGCTAATATATTGTTAGTAAAAAAAAACATTGTGAATTAATTTATTATTCCTGCTGATATCAATAAATATTAATGTATTATTCCTGCTGAAACAAAGTACGGGCTACATTGCTTTTAAAATCACTAGCATTGAATCTGGACAACACAGAATGGAAAAAAATCAATGTTCTCCTAAATCAGTATAAATGAATGGGGATTAAGTCCTGCCCAATTGGTGGTAGTATACAACTTTCCAGTTACAGGGGCTAGTGTTGGACTGGGTCCTACAGTTTTTTAAAACCGGATAACGGGTACCCGGAGGATTTGGCGCCTTGTACCCGGTGGGGTACCCGGCTACACGGTTTTTCACTTACTTGGGGGTGGAGGAAACTGACCTGGTTTGGAGGAAGCCCGCGGCGACATCTGAACAGGTAAGCAGAGGTGCGGGTGCGGTGGGGCAGCATCAGCGGTCAGTGTGGAGCCCGCGCGGGAGCTGCAGGACTCCATACTGCACTGTGAGTGGGGACCATGTGACCGGAGCAGCTTTCCTAATGGACAGCCGGCTGTCCAATAGGAAAGCTTCTCCTGCTCCGGTCACATGGTCCCAGCTCCCATGCGGGCTCCACATGACTGTGATGCTGCCCCACCGCCCCCGCACCTCTGCTTACCTGTTCAGATGTCCGCGCGGGCTTCCAGCAGGTAAGTAACAGATACTTTTCAACTACCCTGACATTACCCGGATACCCGGCACCGGGTCCACTTTCCAGCTGCCAGGTCCGGGTAATATCCGGGTAGCTGAAAACTAACAGGGGCACATCTTGGCAGAAGGCACCATCACTATTTTTAAGAAAGGGAGATTTGTCTGAAGTCCCCTAATGCGTACCTGAAGAGGATTTAGCTGTTCTTTAATGCTACACCAGTCTGGAGTGTGAGGATCATGGGTATGTGAAATAACTGGATACAAAATACTTGATGAGATGGTCTAATAAAGCCTCGGAATATATCCTGCAGTGTGTGCGCTCACACCAGCCCTCTTGCATGCGTGTGTACCTACTCGGACTGAAAGTTATTGTACTTTTCCTGACACCCCACACCTAAAGAACAGTCCCAGCCAATCAGGTCAATGTTTTCTTAAGCGACGTAAGCAGGCAAATAAACACCTGTAGACGTCGCTGTTGACCATGAAAATGTAATGTTGCATAAATCTTTTCTTCTGATGACATGCCTTATACAGATCAGCAGGGAGCAGTCTGGTTTCCCTGATCATGAATTTCAATATCCTGTGATATCAGTAAGAGACATATCACGTAGTAGACGTTCCTTCATTCTGTAACATGACTTTGCCATTTCCCTGGACAGACCATGCCAACAGGAAGAGTTCTTAAGCACATTTACTCTGTCTCAACAGGAATTGCAGATGTGTATGTGTATATGTATACGCACCACACACTTCAGTATGGAAATAGGCAGCGCTGGTGCCTCTTGGTATTCCATAGGCCTATAATTTTTTTTTCTCTATTATGGCACAGACAGTATACGCAGTGCTGTACATAGAATATTTGCAGGCATAAGTCCCTGCTCCGTAGAGCTACAATCTATTTTTGGTGTCTGAGGCACAGGAAGATAAAGTAACTTGCCCAAGAAAACTGCCATTGTTTCCAGCGTCAGTGCCGTTACTCACTCAGCCCCCTATGCAGCATTAAGAAAGCTTAGTTCCCACAAACAAACAATACCACAAAGTAAAACCCACTGGGATATTTAATTTATCATCCCATACACTAACATAGGAAAAATTATTGATCAGTATTAGGAAAAGGGTAAACCTACATTATCTCACAATAATATGTCCATTTATTTTGTTTTTTTCATTGTTCTATGCAAAACAGTTTGTAATTTTTCATTTCTACCTTTGGACAAAATGCAATATAAATCAAAATACGCGTGGACCTGCATATTTATTTACTCTTTTCTCTCCTCATATCTTGTAAGTGACGTTTGGCCCAGTTGAAAATGGGAAGAGATTGTTCAAGAAGAACAATCGACTTGTTCCACCTTGCTTTTTTATATAGACCTACTGTATGTATGTGGCTGCTGTTCAATTGTCTGACCGAATCAGCAGACTTGTCACCTTTTTAGATCTTGAGCGAAGAACTAATTACCTGCATTATGGCTTTTATCTCCAAGTTGTTGGCTGGAGCACTATGACACGGTTTGCCATTTTCCTTGAGTTATTTTTATGCCCTGCAGGGCTCCACAACCTGTACCACTTGTGTCGATCGTGATCGTGACCTACTCTTGATTTTGTAACGAACATTCTTGTTTCAGATTGTTGTCTTGTTCCCACCATTGTAGGGAAACCTTTATTTTTTCTGGGATCCATATTAGTTGAAGAGGATCTCTTTGCTGACTTTTACATTGATTGATAAAATCGACTTGGAACATCCTTATGTGCCATCTTGCCCATTTTACGACCTGGATGGCTGAATTTTACTGTAAGCGTCATGCATTGTAGACATTCATTATTTCTGATTGCTCTGATCCTTTCTCTTAGATCTTTTCGCTTGATCTTTGGAGAGAAACAAGGCCTTGCAAATGTTAATATTTGTGACGGTATTAACAGACTTTTGTAAGCATTTACTGCAATGCACCATGCTGTCTGACATACTTCCTGGTGGATACCGTGATGTCATAATCACAAACTTCAAACGTTTTGTTTTCAAGCGTTTTGGAATTTTAAGCACATGCCGAGCGCTTCCCCTCCCATGTAGGTGAGCTTGAGCGGCCAGCTGCAGATCAAATTCATGGTGAGGGGAGACACTGCATGTTATACCTCGTGCGGGACTGGTTTCTTCCTCATTTCACTGCTGCCTGTTTTGGGTTTTGCAGTATAACCTGTTCCAGATTTCCCCCGACTGACACCACCAGCAGATTGCGAAATCAGGTCCTCAGCAGAGCAGAGAGAGACTGAGACCTCCTGTGGGATCGACTGCCAAGGCAGTCAGGTAAGCTCCAAAAACTTTAGGAGAAAGGAAATATACTCTACCTCAGCTAGTAGGACAGAGGAAGAAAAGACTACCTGGAAAGGAGGGTTGTGACCATTTATAGGTCCTCCAACAGGTACTGTAGAAGTCTTTCTGTCCTACAGTATTTCAGCTGAAGGGTGGGACTTCAACCATTGGTGGCCATTGCCATGGGATGACTAGGAAAAAGTCATTTGCCCAAGGGCACAGAGAACAGACAGATGCATCACGTGGTGCGGCAGTCAGCCTATGAGGAGGGGAGGGAGGTAGCTACGGGAGGGAGGTGGCTACGGGAGGGAGGCGGCTACCCTTTCCCTGTGTTTGCTGAGGGGGTGACAGGGCACAGATCCGCTCACTGTCTCTCCCCGGCTATGGTTTATGGGGAGCTGCAGAGACGGAGGGGGGGAGGGGGCTGTGACATCCGCGGGACCGCACAGCCTGGAGAGGGACATTACCCCGTTATGGCTGCGCCCCCCGCGCTGAAAAAGTCAGATGCAGACCGCAGATCGCGGTGCAGTGACTTGCACGCGCCGCCGGCAAGCAAGGCGGCCGTGTGCAGCGGGGCCTCAGCCTTACTCTCAATCTGGACCTGACAGATGAAAAACCTCTCGGATTTCTTGCTGAACCTGTGTTGCTTCTGCAGGGGCTTTGCAGTTCGAAAATAAAATAAAAATATGCATGGTTCTATTCAGTCTTCGAGCAAAGCTCTTGCCTTTTCATCCGACAGCTTATACCCTAATTATTCGTGTTCTGCATCAAATAACTTGCCTGCGAAAGGCATGAAGCAACACTGATTTTTGGAGACATCTGCAAACCAGGTCTCCAAATACAATGCCCGGTGGGCATAAATACCTAGGCGAAACAATGAGTATCTGTTCCCTGAAGATCTTTGTTATGTTATGGATTATACTCTATGTCCCTGAACCTGGATCCATTATGGTATATGCAATTATCAGTATAATAATGAGCTATCTATGGTGATGCACCATAAACACCACTTACCTACCCTGAAGATCTTTGCCATCAAACCTCCCTGGACCTGAGCTAATCAGGCTCTTAAGAATCTAGTAACGCATGCCGATACAATATTGGGCTTAAATAGAGCACCTGCTGTTATAAAAAGACTCCTTAAAGCAGACTCCACTCTTGTCTTTTGGATCCCGAATACTTGAACCATCGTGTAGTAGGATGGTGGAACCTCTGAAGAATCTTGCTACTGATATCCACTTTCGGCAGGCTATCCCAAGCCTCTGACTCCTGGGTCAAAGATATTTTAAATTGAAACGTCTGGACAAAGATACTTTGTCTGGGTGTGGTCATTCCGCATGAATCACCTTTTTGTCTGTGACATGAGCACGTAGGGCCCTTGGTTTTCTGTGGGACTCGATAAAACATACGGTCTTGCTTTCCCAGGGACGCCTTAATATTTTTGATCTCCTTAACAGCTTTCCCCAGATTAGCTATATCTCCTGCTGCAAAGCTCATATCTTTCTTCCCTTAGTTCATCAGAAGAGTTGGGCAATTATGTTCCTACTGAAACATCCCAATCAGACTTTTGTGATTGTAATCAGTGCTTTATTGAGCGAGGAGGAGGGGGGGGGGGCAAGAAACATATACAGGGAATTGTAATACAATAAGTGAAAAAATGTCAGACAATAGGAAAGGAAATTCCTTCCCCAGAGAGCTTACAATCTAAATAGAATGTTGGGAGACTTACAGAGAAAGCAGGTGAGGGAATAAGTGCAGTAGATGAATGACAGTGCTTGGCCACAATGGTTGATGGAGCAATTGTGGGTGTGGGATAGTAGCCAAGAGTCCAGGCCATTGAAATGCCTAATTTAAGAGGTGAGTTCTAATGTTTGTCTTTAAGATAGGGGGGGGAGGGGGAGGCATGTATTAGAGTTTTAGCAGTGTATTGACAGAAAAGGGCGGATCTTGGCTAAAAGTTGTCGCTTCTTCCTCTGTAATATTGCCATATCATGAATAGGAATGGAGAAGGAAAGGACAGAGTCAAATATTACTCCTAGGCAACGTGTTTGTGACAGGATAATGGTAGTACAGTTTACTGTGATGGAGAATGGGATATTAGGGAAATATGAGGACCTCAGGTTTTACTCATTAAGTTTCTGTGCATCATCTGCATAGCGATAATACCAAAGGTCAAAAGAGTTGATGAGGTCACCAAGGGATGGTGTGTAGAGAGAAAAGAAGAGATCCCAGAATAGAGCCCGTAGGTACACCAGACAGATCAACAGAACATGAAGATATGTTGGCAACAAAGAGGAAAAGCGATGGGCACAGTATGACGAGAACCAGGACAGAAGTTTGTTGCAGATACCAAGAGAGTTTAGAATACAAAGTGATTGACAGTATCAAAAGCAGCAGCCATGAAGGCTAGGATTAGTAGGGTACAGGGACCTTGGGATTTTGCTTCATGTAGATCATTGGCTACTTTAGTAAGCACAGTACAAAAGCCAGATTGTAAGGGGTCCAGACAGCCATGGGAATCAAGAAAGTTGATCATACGGGGGAACACGAGATGTTCTAGCAATTAGGTGGGAAACCGAAGGAGGGTTAGTAAGGCACATATGGTCTAGGTTGTTTGAGAATAGGTGTGACCACTGCATGCGTAAAGGAAGAGGGGAAAGTGACAGAAGATAGGGACAGTTTAAGATGTGGGTCAGTGGGGACTAAAACAGGAGTAATAATTCTGATTAGGTGTGAGGGGATAGGATTGAGAGGGCATGTGGTACAGGGAGGCGAGAAGATCAGCATAGAAACTGCCAACTCTAACCAGAGAAAATGAGTCGAGCGAAAGGAGTATTAGCTAGAAGTAGACAGGGACAGCCGGAATCTCCTTGTGGATAGCATCCACCTCGCTTTTGAAAGTTGTTGGCAAAGGCTTGAGACGAAGGAAGGATGGGAAGTGCAAGGTCTGTGGAGGGAGTCAAATACAGACAAAAGACGGCGTGCATTGGATTTGAGAGTGTTGAGTGAGTAGTGTTGTTTTGCCTTAGAGAGAGCAGAGTTAACTGGAATGTATAGCAAAGGGAGAGGGAAAAAAAAAAAAAAAGCCAGCGTGTGAGATTTCTTCCATAGCTGCGAGTACAAGTGCGAAGGGAGCGTGTTTGGGACTCTAGCCAAGGCTGTCGGTTAGAGGGATGTGTGTGCTAGAGCCTAGAATGGGCATATAGATCAAGAGAATAGAATGGTAAGATAACAAGATTGTCAGTTTCACAGAAAGGCAAGAGAGCTTAGTTTAGGGTAGATGTCAGAGCAGAGGTCAATGGAGCAAAGGTACTGAGAGTAGTGAGTACAACAGCTAGGAGGAGGATGGGAGGAATGAGTGGTGGTGGTGGTGAATAATAGGTGGTCAGAGAGCAGAATGGGGGGGAGGTGAGGTAGAGAAATCAGATAGACCATGTCTTTACTAAAAACTGTTCCCTAAGTAATCCCTCTCCTTGTGGTAGTTGGAATTGGTCTATTGGTGGAGGCCAAAGGAGTTTACAGCGAGAAGGCAAGATGCCTAGGAGACTGAGGGATCATCAATGAGACAGTTGAAGTAAATGTTACACTTCTTTTGATAATTTTATTCCATGTGTAAGACTGCTTCAATGCCAGAGCAAAACAAACCCTTTCGTGTTTAGAAATAATAAATATAATAAAACAAGGGTATTGTTGGAATGAAAATAAATAAAATCTGACACACAGTACAGGTCAATGACAGAGCACAGAAGAGTGCAGAATAGCCGCTTTTAGGTTGGCTTTAGCCCAAGTTGCAATGCAAGTTTAAGGGACACTTCTATTTTAAATGAATGCAGATTTCAATGCCCAGAACTGAAAGTTGGCATCCTAACCACTGTGTGATATTTGATTGAAAGATTTGATTCAGGTGCACGGGAACCGGTGTTAAACTTTTTGATTAAATCTGTGGGGGTTTTTTTTTTTAAAAATAAAAATTGAAATCCATACAGTAAATTAACCGCTTAGACTTTTATTTGTTATACGCTTTAAACATTTAGTTTTATAGATACATTTCACCATGCTATTTTATGTTGTAAACAAATTGCAATAACTTATATAAATACAATCGCAATACAAACATGCTCTATCATACAATTGCCAATAAAACATACTTTTAACATATGCAACAACAAACACTTCACATGTAGCCAAGCATACCTGCAGCAGAAACGACCTATTGAAATAGTGAATTGCACAAACATTGTCAGGAGTAGTTTAAGTGTAATACCATGGACATTAAATAATTAATGCACAAGACAAATATAGGCTTCATCTAGCAAGAGCATTTAGGTGTCAATAAATATCCCCAGTGCTATCGAACAAGTGCAAAGACAATCACACGTTAAGCATGGCTAAGCAAAACTAGGCCATCAAGAGCAGGCGTGCTGCATTAGAAACAATTAGTAATGTAGAAGTGCAAGAATTAGAACCTCAATATACACATTAGGATGATAGCATTTGAGATATTATTTTGTAAACTTTAGTGCAATCTTTAGGGGGGGGGTGTGAAACAAGCTATCAATTTGTTTTTATTCTTTTTAAACCTAGAGAGGTTAAAAGTGAGCTGGGTGGAAAAAAAGTGCAAATAAAATATTTAGGTGCAGTAGTGACAAACTTAAATTTACACAAGCCGATAAGTGCTATAAGTAGCTACTTGTGTTAAACATTTGGAAGGGAACTTTGTGCCAGCTATCTTTGGTCTAAATGTTTGGAATGGAGGATGTGCTCCTGAGAGAATGTAAAGCCATCATGCAGCAACCACGCATCATACTGCTAATGGTATAGACCGGGGTAACGTCTCCTCTCTGGGTACTGAACGCCCACATGACTGTAGGAATAACTGGTAAAGCTACAGCCAAAAGATCAGTCAGAAAACTGTTGCTCCAGTGGTTCTTTGTCACACATGCCTGTGAAATCTCTTTACATAACAGTTCCGATGTAGGTTCTCCGAAGTCCAGTTCTTTCATGGCACGATTTGAATTGGCACTGGGAAGAATTTTATTATACAGAGAATCAGGGGATAAAAGAATGGCCGAGTTAGGATCATTTGGTGTTAAATCTATTAATGTTGAACCAGTAAAACATTTAACATGGAGACCACATAGCACAGATGACCCACCAACTGAACTCTCGTAATGGGACTTAAAAATCTTGAGTATGATATTTTCAAAATCAGGACTGTAAGGAACAACATCTGTTTGAATTGCTTGCTCCATCAATACTGAATTTTGAACCTGTTTAGACTTTGCTTTGTTCTCATGAACCTTCTCAAACGTAGTTGTGTCAATACTGGAATGTAATGCCATAGAATGCAGAATAGCTAAACTATTAGGCTCACTTGTGGTTTCCATCATTACGTCATCATACAAGTCATCTCTGTTTGCAAGGTCACCGTGAATGAGATCACAGTCTGCCATTTCCTCTGCTGCTTGGTCCTCCATTAGAAGCCCTTCTGACAATTTCTCATAAATTCCACTTTCAGTTAGTGAAGCACCAGGTGAGCTACAAATATAATCGAGACATGGTTCATCCCCCCCAAAAGACCCATCCTGGGCCAACTCCATGGTGCGTAGCAGTGTCTCCAGTTTCCTGTTTTGCGTATTTATATCTACAAAATATTTCTGAATCCCTTTATCTTTCTCAGCCAAGCTAATTTTCATGGTATCGATAAACTGCTTCAGCTGCTTTATTTCCTTCCTAGCCTCTTTCAGAGCCAGTTGTGCTTCAACGCGGTGACACTCTTCTTCAATCCAGTCTTCCCTCATTCGAGCCAGCTGAGATTTAAGGTCTTGTATTTCCACTTCCCTGCAATCAAAAAACACAGGTACTTTGTTACACCCAAAAATCAACTAGCTTCAATACAAAGTTTTTGATATTAGGGCAGTTGTGAGAGATAAGGAAAGCATAGTCCCATCATTGGTCCCTATTCAGTATATTTTTCCTAATGCTTGAACAGAGTTCTGCTCTGGTCAATTGAACCAAAATATTAGTTAGCCTGGGAACCTGCTTCACAGAATATTGAATAGAGGAAATGGAGTGAAATTATTCAGTCAATGTGCACCACTCATATGGTATTTATTGGTTTGAAGTAGAAGTCTAATTTTTGCCAATGACCACAACTTCCTTAACTCCGAGGGTCCAATAAAAGCTACCACGTCATGAAGTCTGGCACTCCAGGGGACCCCCCTGATGTAGTAGCTACATAAAGGGATTTTTGAAACTTTCCTGTGGAGCGCCAAATGCGATCTGAACAGATGAGGCACAGAAGAGGAAACACCTATTTGCATCAGTGGCAAGGAGAGATTACATGACTGCCATGTGCTGGAGCTGTTGTGGTACTCGTGTCATGGCCCTCAAAGGGCTAAACATATGGAATCAAATATAAACAAGTGGCTTCCTAGAAAATGCGTAACTATTTGATTTCACCCTGTCAGACAATTAAGGCCGCGCTCATAGTCCAGGTGACGTCATGCTGCGGGCGCTGAAAATAATCAAATTGACTTCCAGCGACCGCCGCTCCTACTATAAGCGCACGCGACGGCGTCAATACATTTGTTTTGATGCGACGTCGCCGAAACTATAAGCACGGCCTACAAGGGTTGGAGTAAATATGTCAAGGCGTCACCTTGCCCGTTAAAAAGGAAACATATCGGGCTGCTCAAAAGTACATGAGTACTACAGAAAAGTCTATGTACAATCTCCCAACCTTCTACCGAAAGGCACAAAATGTGCTCCAATGCAAGAGGTTGAAAGCCCCAATCGGTGTTAAAAAAAAAAAAGTAGAGTAATTATGGACATAATTGTCTGTAGCAGTTGTTGATTAAGATTTAGGATATTTTAAAGTGAAGTAAAAATATATATGGACATATTAAAATAAACATACCTATCTTCAAGAGTGTGCTGGGATTCCTTCAATTTTGACTTCAAGTGCCGTATAGAGACTTCCTTCTGCTGCAGTGGAGTCAAATACTGTTCAGGGGATGGTGGCTTTATACCATGGTTATCACCACAAGATGTGTATCGCAGGGTGCGTCTATGGAAAAGGAATGCAAACCGTTCAGAACGAATATACAGATTTGGCAGACTATATTGAACGCACGCGCTAGTGTGTGAAATAAAGAGTTGTCCCATCCCTTTTTCACACGCGGCTAATGGAGACACAATGGTGTCTGCTCCCGCTAGCACGTTGTGGAACATGATACAACGCACCAGTGGGACCAATAACATCTGCTACATCTGTAGTAAGTAGCTCTCTAACAAGATAAACGTTCTACAAATATTACAAGATGGTGGCTCTTTTGGAGGCCCAAACCTATAACAGTTTTTACTTTTAATTACGGCGTATTTTAGAATCTGATTGCAGCACTGCTGGGAGCAACAAACCAACAACTCTGGGGTCCCACATTTAAATATATTGTGAAGCAGTGTTCTCAAACTAAGTACTGAACTCCAGTATATTAAATAGGGCCAACTTAATGGGCCCATTTCTTGAGGACTGGTGTAATATTTTAAAGAAAAACAGCTACTCCTGTCGCACTTCAGATGAAATCCTCCATACACAGCTTGGCTCAATCATACATAGATTTATTTGATGCAGAGTGATGGTTATAGGGACAATGCTTTGGGAAACCCCTGTCGGCAACTTTGCACAGGACTTTCTGCTTTGAGTATTTTGATGTGGCCACGAATCCTCAGCTCGCCTGTGCCTGCACCAGAGCCTTTATCTTTGAATCACAAAGTTGAGTGCCAGTTGCAGCCATTTTGTACTGCCGTAATATGTTGAAGCACAATTCAACAGCTTCCACCAAGTAATACAAGTTTAGTTCGTTTTTAAACGTGTGTACAGTATTTAAACATTTTTTAACAGGATAAACAATTGAAACAAAACATTTTCTGAACATTTACATTAAAAGCCAGTTATAGACATATACAGCACATGGATGTGCCGGGTTTAATTGTTCCCTTTTGGTGATACTCTGCACCAAAACGAACATGTAATCCTATGGAAGCACTGCTATTCTGCGTTATCGTGGAGTATGTTTTGTTTTCAGGGCGAACAATGAAGTCTGCTACATCCAAGTATGACTGTCAAAATCGAAAAAACGAAAAAAAGTCTGGACATTGGTACGTGGAGACAAGCACTTAATATGAAGTCATCATATTATTAGAGGCCACTAAGCCATTGATTAAAGTTTACTACTGATTAGAAACAGATCTCCCATAATGGCTATGAATGGGACCCCTGTTTTGTTGGGGCTGGGAGAGTTTAATGATTAATTTTCAATGCACTCAAAGTAATATCTAAATGCACCCTCAACCCATAACATCTAGGTGTTATACAGATGGATAGTACCGTGTTCACCTACAGAATAGACAAAACAAAAGTATGGGAGAAGTTAAAGCTTTTTTTTTTTTAATCTAACTAGTGGTTAAGAAAAAAATGCAAGTTTTCAGGACTACTAAATTCTTTTTCAGGCTTACAGTATTATCGTGAGGGACTGAATTTGAGGACTGAAGGAGAGCAGAGTCACAGATGACCCACCTAGACAGCGGGCTTGAGGAGATTGTGGTGTTGACAGTGAGAGAGCGTGTTGGTGTAGCAGTGGAAGGGGGGGGGGGGGGAAGAATATTAATTCTGTTTTGGACAGGTTTAGCTTCAGGTAGTGGGGAGGCATCCAGGAAGAGGTTGCAGAGACACAGTTGGGTACAGGAGAGCGGTGGAGAGATCGATTTGGGTGTCATCAGCATAACACAGAAAGCCAAAAGATTGTATTTTTTCACCAAGAAAAGAAGGTGTAGAGTGAGAAGAGGGCCAAGAACAGAAACTTGTGGGACGCAAACAGAAAGAGGGTGTTAAGAGGAGGAAACAAGAGAAGAAAACACTGAGAGCAGTTGGAAAGGAAGGAAGTGAGCTAGGAGAAGGCTTACAGTGGTCCTGAAAGCTTGAAATCTTTTTAAACCAAGAGTTCACCATTATCACTTATACCTTACTTTTATGGTATGTGTTTCAGTAAATGTAGACAGGCACTCCAATACAATTACCCATTTTTTTTATTGTCACAAAAAGGTTTCATTCTCACTACCTTCAATTATAGAAAACATGTTTGCCCCTTTCTGGTATCTTTATCAAATGTGGATGTTAATGGAAGGTTCGTCTTTAAAATAATATTACAGATAAAGATTTGATGAGCAAACAACTTTAAATTGAAGCCGGTAAAATAATTAATGCAAATTCAAGCTTCTTGCGCCAAAGCTTTAGTCGCCACATGTGCTGAAGGAAAAGCATCAAGGTAAAAAACACAGCCTTTAAAGTAGGTGAATGTGATTAAAATCAGAGTCCACTTTCCAAGTCACCTACAGATATAGCACGACTTCCTGTCCTCTGCACCGCAGACAAAAAAAGTCTGTGGCACCGGGGGCAGCGCTGCAGTGATGGAGCTCAGAGTCCATGCGTCCGAATGGGACTCCACCACAGCGTTAATCCTGCGATACTGCGGCACGGAAGACTAATGGATGTGGCAAGTCTCTCAATGTGCCTCGGTAACAAAAAAAAACACAACATTTGATTACATAGTGTACATTCTCAGTGCTACATTAAACATTCAACAGTGTTTGTTCCCCATGCTTCCCAATCACCCCCTCCCAAAACCACAGGTTAAATAATGGTTACAAGATCTAGCAAAAATGTAGGCTGGGGTAAGTGTTAACTGCAAAATAAAACAGTGAATCATTTACCTTAATGTTGGACTTGTATCACTTCCCTTGTAGGAGCTGGAGTTACTACTACTGGCAGAAGAAACTCCATAGGCATCATGGACATCAATAGGGCTTAGCTGATTTCTACACATCACGGAAAAAATTTCCTTTTCACGTGAAACCGGAGGACTGTTTCCAGGCTTGCTGGATGAACAAGCATTACTCCTTCCGTGAGAGGCACGACTGTCAGGAAAGCGCCAAACAAAAACAAAGAAAGGCAAATTTCTTACTAATGCAATTGGATTCCAGGCAAACCTACATTTATTTCAAAATAAGCGATTGGCTTTAAGTACATCAGGAATCCATGGACCAATCGTGTTAAACTGCTGTGATATCAATTTTAATGCCTACTGTCACATACAGTATGAATGAAAACCAATAAAGATGCCACAGTGGAAGACAGACAATCCCAAACAAAGCTGGTAGTCACAGTAGAGTGGGAGGGGAAAAAAAAAAGTTAATGTTGCATGCATATAAACAGACACGCTTTCCTAAGTGGTACTCAGATAGTCGCCGTAAGGTGTCTTCAAGTGAAGGTGCACTACGGGTCTTAAAGTGTCTTATGACTTGGCGCCACTAGGTAAATATAGCCCTGAATGCCAGACAAGTGCCTCTTATATCTCCTCAGGATACCAAGATGCTTGATCCAATTTTTATTGTCCGGATTTTTTTTTTTTTAAACGTAAACAGCATTACATCTATTTGTGATGTTCACTTCCAAGTAATGTGAATACAGGAAGAATAATGAAGGGTCTTCATGATCAGTGAGAAAATCCTTATTAGAAATCCCAACAACCGCGTTACTCATGGTAAAATATACTACTGTGCCAAAGAGCTTGAAAATGATGATTAATATAACATTTTCAAGCTACATATATAGGTTATGACTTGCAGGTTAAAAATTGGCTTGGCTCACCTAAAAGTAAGTTTACAAAATGTGCAGTGAACATACAAATGTTCACATTGTATTCCTTTCTGGAGTAATGCCATTATACAAACGAGCTAGGGGACAAATATATCAGCTCATTCTACAGCGCCAGACAGAATAAAATCACTGGCTTAACATCCAATCTTCAATTAAGTGTTAAATGTATATAAAAAGATGATTTGAACCTGAACAGGTACAGCTGTGAATGAATACAAATGCAAAATGTTGACTTATCCAGGAGCTCTTGAACCACTTTATTCATTCACCTGAATGTGAATATACACTAAGAACTTCACAACACCTTAAAAAATAAAATAAAAAGGGATTCACAATGAATTACACTCCAGAGGTATACATGCATTCACCTCTCAGATGAAATCCTGGCTGCCCGTTTCTGAGGCTCTGGTCTGTAGAGAAGCCTTCCAAAACAGGAGGAGAGAAATAAATACTTATTATACCTCTGAAGAGTGGGCCTCTGGTGCTCTTGGGATCTCATGTAACAACTTAGAAATGTATTATTGTCCAATAAAAGTTAATAGGCCTAAAAAGAATCAAATAATATTTCCAAGCAGCAATTTGAATGATGAGCCTGTATTTATACTAGTAGTGCAAAGGCAAATCTGCTTTTGGATCGATGAGAAAGAAGGCTTGTTAACCCTTTCAATGCTGCAGAGTAAAAGCACTGCCTGCTTCTCCATCAGTACAGAATTTCAGTCTGGGCGCAGTGCGGCTTGTATTCCTTCCACGCAGCCTTGAATATGGCTACATGTGTTTTATGTAAACCTGCTGAAAGATGCAGGTTGATACATTAGAAAATGCAGCACTTGCACAGTCTTGTCAGAAGTTGACATTTTTATTTTATAGGATCAACATGTCTGTCATCTACAAGATCCATGTAGGCAGGGCCGGCTTCATGACGGAGCCATCGGTGCCACTGCACCGGGCCCTGCGCTCTTCCCCAGGACTACACCTGTGGAGCAGGTGCAGTGGCAATGATGGGATGCCCACCCAGGCGGCGATCACACAGACTGTGCCCAACGTACGGTGGGGCCCAGTTTTCATATCAGTACACCCTTAGGTAGGCTCCCTCCAGCGCTGCAACTGCTGGTCCTGGAAGCGCAAGAGGCCCCGCACTCAGTTTGCACTAGGCCCCGTGGTTTTCCAATCCGGTCCTGCATGTTGATCAAAATGTTGATCCTATAAAATAAAAAAAGGTCTACTTCTAACAAGACCATGGGAGTGCAGTATTTCTTCATGCATCAAGCAACCTCTGGTGAGCACCCAACACGTTTTATTCTGCCTTTATCGCGAGTGCCCTTTTTGCTGCTTAAGAACCTGCCGATAGAGCAGGTTCTTAATTCATTAAAAAAGTGCAATTTGTGATGATTAATATTGATCTTAAACAGATGACGAGTGTATCTAGAGAGGTACACAAAAAGAATCCCTTTGTAGGCGCCTACAAAGGGATTCTTTTTGTGTACCTCTCTAGATACACTCGTCATCTGTTCATGATCCACTCCCTAGGCAGCACGCCCTAACCAACAAGGGGTTTTGAGCGAGGTTCCTATCTATAGCTATTAATATTGATCTTATCAAGACTATTTGTATTTTGTTTTACCAGTGCAAAGATACCTGCTGATAGTTTATTTTTATATAATGCTGCCATTTCCTCTCTGGGAAGTCATGATTTTGGCCTCTTGATCAAATACCACAGAGATTTAAAAAAAAAAATATATATATATATTGTTTACCTTTTTTGGGGGTTTGCACTGTTAAGGAACAGGAAAATGGTTGTGCATGAGTTTTACAGGCCTCAGAAGTCCCTATTTCAGATGTGAAAGCAATGTTTGAGGAAGCAAGCATATGTATACCCGAAATGCACACTACAGGGGAAATCATAGGTGCTATTGTGAAAGAGTAGGATTAGCGTCTACATTTTAAACATTTGGGATGTGACGCCTAGTGAAGAGAAGTGGGAAAACAACAATGTTAAAATAGAATCCAATATCTGAACTATATAGGGTCTTGATCCACCTGCAAACAAAGGTTATGTCCTATAAAGCATTTATTTAGTAGGATTAGAGACTTTCATCCACCACAAATAATATATATTTAGAAAATAAAGGAACACTATTGAGACCCTCTAAAAATAGCCGCCGATTCCACTGACCCTAAATGAAAGTATTACTCAATGTTAAGCGTCATTTTGAGAGCCCCATGTCAATAACCATTTTTATTCTTTAATGTAAATTTTAGAAGCCGTCTTTAATCCTCATCACTGCTAGTGCAAATATTGCGGACCGCGAAATCTCAGAACTTGTGTAAGGATTTGCTCCATGAAGTATTCATTCTTGGCTTGCCCCTTTCTAAAACAATGACCAAGTGAAGAGACCGAGTGCGGTCTACATTATTCACAAGGAAACCTTGTACGATTGATTTGTTGGTCCATTAAAACAATGTTCCACAACCTACAAAGTATCCTACTCTTTATGGGACCAATATGTCCAAATGTTCCATTACAAGAGTCATTAACATGAATGAATCAGTGTACCTTTAGTGAAAGATGATATGCAGTTTGTGTGACCACCATATCGAAATAATTACTAAGGAAATAAACCAGGTCTGGATTTGCAGATCTTAAATATAAACATAAAGGGAAAATAGAAGCAGAGCCCTTTTCTCCTCTGAGGAAGGGTCGGTTTGCAACACGTCAGGGGTAGCTAGTATAAGGCATCAAGATACCTAGATTTTACTAGGTTATAATAAAAGATTAAAGTGTTATGTATATGTCAAACCTATTGCATGAGCCCTACTTCTTTTTTTAATGTTTTTGTTGGGTAGCCATCTATAAGCTTGACCTGTGTGCGAACTTCTCTTTGGTTGATGTGGACTCAGATAGAAGTTTGCTAACTTTTCTTCCAAGATAATCCATTTCAACGGCAGGTACATTGCATTAGGCCAGTACTGGCTGCACTTGTCCCTGGCAACCAGTACCACATATTCACAGGATCACCAATGTACATACTTGCGTGAAAATGAAGCCTTTTTGCCTCCAGATGCAGCAGACATATGGACTTCTGGAGCGGAAATACTGCCCGTACTGCTTGATGAACTGAAATCAGCTTCACTTCCTAAAACACGCAAAGAGAAAAATGGATTGCCAGGTTCGGTTTAACACCACCCCTAAAACCAGAATTGTTATTAATAGAGACCCAATTGCTTGTCTTCGAACCTAAAGACTATTATAGTGCCAACATGCGGTTCCAAGTTCTTAAAATACATACAAAATATGCTCCTCAAATGTTTAACACTTTATAACCTGTGTATAGAGTAGTGACACTGGAGTGAAACGGGGGCCCCTATTTCAATTCCTGGTGTCGGCTCCTTGTGACCTTGGGCAAGTCACTTTATCTCCCTGTGCCTCAGGCACCAAAAACAGATGGTAAACTCCACAGGGCAGGGACCTGTGCCTGCAAAAGGTCTCTGTAAAGCACTACGTAAAACTAGCAGCGCTATATAAGAACATGCTATTATATGGCTGCAGATGTCTAGATCAAATGTCTGGCCCAATCCAGCATGGGGAGGATGACTATATAATTCTTCGCCTTTTAACTTTGTAAAAACACAATTCTGTATATTGTATTGCTGATCCAATTTTTAAAACCAAAAACACTCAATGGCACAGGCCATATCAAATTACACAAACACAACTGTGCTACCTGAGGGACTACAATATATAGCAGAGATTTATCCATGAAACAGCGATTACTAGTCAGGTTAACCAAGAGTCAGATATAAGGACTTTAAAAGTAAGAGCACATTGTTCGGATTATACAGTAGTCACTTACTCATGTTCAGATTATCCCGTTTGCAGATAACAATCCTGTGATAAACACTGCAATTATATGCAACTCAATAGCCACCAGCCAAAAGCAGATGTACCTCTATGTTACTTTAAACAGCGAGTCAGAAGGTAGCAGGTTCAGTATCGGAAAAGGAGAAAGTGAGAACGTCAACAGCCGAGACTATAAGAAGCGCTTTGCAGTGTGAAAATTTATACAAAAAAAAAAATGCAAAAAAATGCAGGTATGCAATCTTAAAATTCGTGCAATTATTAAGATGGGTTTTGCTGATATTTTGTTGCAGTTAGCATTTTATTCCCATGTAAAAGACTGAAAAGGTAATAGCTGCCAACAGACGTTTGGGAGATAATTTTTCCTACAGCCACATACATTATAGACTGGTGTTCAAAAACAGACTTTGGCACATTAAAAAACACACAACCAATTCAGATATACAAACCTAATATAACTGCAATACTACTCATTTTTACATTCTTGATTTACCCAACATACAGAATGTTCTCATACTAGTATGGGTGCTCCTAAGGCTGAGTCAATGCTGGCGCTGAGTGCGCTTACCTATTAAAATCTTTACCCTTCCGTCCACGCTCACTGTGCGCCCATGTACGCTCTCCCAAGCTTGGTGCGACAAGTGGATTTGTCTTTGGAGCAGGGTCACATGACCCTGCTCTGACCAATGGGGGAGAGAGAGTGTGTGTGTTAATATGTGCTGTCACTTTCGGCTCCGTGGACTTGTCTGGGAGGAGCAAACAGAACATGGAACTCAGAATAAACACTGAGCTAATTACAGCGAGAGACAATCATGGGGGCGCCCCCCAGATCGCCACCACATTTAGCGGAGAGGTGGAAGGGGGGGGAGGGGAGAAGAGAAGCAGAGAGAGGTGGCGAGGGGACACACACACACACACGATCCAACCAATGACACGTCCCCTCTCAATAGTCAGGCAGCTGGTTTGCCCTCATTGGGCAAACCGCTCACGTGACTGTCCTGTCGCGCCAAGAAATCAGTTTGAACTGATTTCTTGTGCAACCCGCGCCCCCTCCCGCACGCCGCATGGATGCGAACACTGCCTATAGGCAGTCGGTTCACTGAGCGTGCGGACGCACGGTCTCCGGCACCATGTCCGAGGCCTTACTCTGACCAGAACGTTCAATAGTAACAGCACAATAACAGTACACAGCCTGCATTTTCCGGCTCTTCATTCACCATAAGGGGTGGTTGCTAAATACTGCATATCGCTTGCTTAATAAGATTAAAAACAACCCACGATGCACAATATAACGCAGCAATGCAGTTACTCGCTTGTATGTCTATCTTGTGTGCCGTTTCCTTATATACATTTTTTTTGCAGACATGATTAAAAGGTGTTATGGTTTATAAATGACTGTTTAAAATAAAAAAAATGTTTTAGATTTAAGAGATACGCCCTCTCGACCTCGGCTCTTTTTCCAGGATTTACGCAGTTTAAACGAAGTATGCTGCAGGCAGCAAGACCTTGATTGCAGAGATGCTCTGAATATCTATTGTTCCCTCTACGGAGTGATGCGTTTTTTATGCTGGTGTAGCCATGGAGACAGGGACTTTAATAACTCCTTGTGCTCGCAGGTCAAGTAAGCAAATCTACACAGCTCCATGACAACAGAAAGGAAAGAAAAGCTGAGCCTATCAGCAAAGTATGCAGCAGCAGCTGCTCTGCAGAAAGGTAATGGTTTATCTTAGGCACAGCATTCAGAGGCTGGAAGACTAGTTGCGTTTCCAACTCCGTGTCTAATCCAGTGTTTAACCTTTTTTGGATAAGGAACCCTACAATTATATTGTGAAATTCTGAAGAACCCCAACCGTCTCCAATAGCGCATCTGAGATCACATGCATTGTAAGGAACCCCAACCCTCTCTAATAGCGCGTCCGAGATCACATGCATTGTAAGGAACCCCAACCCTCTCTAATAGCGCTTCTGAGATCAGATGCATTGCAAGGAACCCCAGCCCTCTCTAATAGTGTCTGAGATCAGATGCATTTTGAATTCTTCTATATTTGGTACAATTTAAGGGACCTGAAAATTGCAGGAAACCTTTTAAAGGATGCTTGGGTAACCCAAGGGTTCCTAGGAACCCCTGTTGAAAAACACTGGTCTAGTCAAAGTGCTGTTAAGGCCCAAAGTGCATGTCAACAAGAAAAAGCTAAACAAATACACCAAGTTCATTATACTACACATTTATCCTATTCACTTGCAATTGTATGACAATACATCTAAACATTTACCTCAAGACATCAAAAGGCCTATGGTTTCTTAACACCCTAGCAGCTCCCCCCCCCCAATTGAGCATTTAACCCCCTCCCCAAAATGTGTGTTTTAAAGGCATCCGCCTCGTATCTGCACCTGAATCAAAATATCAGACTTTAATTCAGGCATTGAAAAACAAGGCATTTGCAAACCGAAGCAAACAAAATATTACACATGCTAGTGGTGAATGGAGGGTGTTTGTTACAGCAAGCATCTTTCATTGTGCGACTAGCTTAAAACAAGATTCTGTAACATCGTCAAGTGTCTGAAATAGGCTATATAAACTGATCCTTATCTAAATCTTGATTTATCGCAATCCTAATTAACAAAGCATGTCACAAAGTAAGGGTGTGTTGTAAGGGTTAAAGATACTTGGGCAAAAAGGTCTTTCTATTCCATTACCAGTGCCTGAAGCAAAGAGAGAAGCATATAAATGAATGCAGGACATGATAGCAGCATACAGACATTATAGGGGGACAGCAGGCATTAACTAGGAGAGGAACACATCTCATCCTTTGTTTAGAACAGTTTTTTTTTTCTGGGCTGACACCTCATTAGGGGACACAGATCAATAAGGATAGCCTGGTTAGTAAAACAGAGAACAGGATAATCCTGTAAATGAATTATACAGCCAATAAGAACTATTGATTTTCCAGCCCTTGCCATACCTGAAGCCAGAAGAATCTGGGAAATTGTTCATGAACAAGGTATGATGAGAAAAAGGTTAACACTTCCAACCACACATGGATTTCATTTTCCTTTTTTAAAAGTGCTACAATATCTGCAACAGGGCAGGATTTATAATCACATGAGTCAGACTTCCTCCAGGTGTATCCACTACTCTGATTATGTAAAGACCAGCAGGTCTATTCAAGACCCCACCCGAACAAAGACTCAGTTCTTTTGGAGGTCTGTAATGTGAACAAGTTGTTTTTTCCTGCTCTGCTGGTGCTTGTTGCTATGGCTGCCTCTTTGATACTGAAAATATATGGATGAGGTGTAGTGGTTAGGTTGTTGGTCTTGGATAACCAATTCATTGCTAAAATGTTCCCTGGGCCTCCAATTAGGTGTGTAAATAGCAAGTAGTAGGCTCAACCAGCTGCCATGCTGATCTAAGAACAGGGCACAAGGGCAGCGTATGCTGCTGCTGGTCATTCCTATGTTATAAGGGCACTGAACACTGCCAACAAGCCTGCCCTTGCACCTAAGCATCTACTTTTGTGGGAAACACCAGAATATACATGGAACACAGAGTACTGTATATCTTAAAATATCCCTGTAAAATTAAGTCCAGTTTCTGCTGTTCAGAATGTCTTGGCCTACCTTCAGAAGATACAAAGCTCTTTGTAAAGCCCCACATATTACACCACTGTGTTCTATTTCCTGGCATTACCAAAGGCAGCCTCTGAATTGTTTGAACATTCCCAGTGAAAGAACGATGCCATTATTAGTGAGTGGGGTTAAGGTTGTTTTTAATGTGCGATAGATACAGTAACTGTTTCTGTTAGGAGGGTTGTTTTGAAGATGTATTGTGTGCCACTAGTCAGGGCATACATAGCTGTCTTACATGGGTTTCTCTAGTTCATCCATGCAAGCACCATCAGTAGTTGAAGAATAATAATAATAATAAAAAAAGCCCTAATGCATAAAGTAAACACTCTGACTCACACACTGTATAATAAAAATGTAACATCGAGTCCAAAAAGCATTGTAGCACCTCGTGCAAATAAGGTAAAAGTTCAGACTTAATCCATACAGTTTATTCAAAATGACTATTTTGGAACGTAATGTTTGGTTATCAAAGTAAGTGAGTTAATTTTCATTGCGCTGTACTGACAGTGACACAATTGTTTAGAGAATGTTTTTGTATGTAATGTACATAGGTATTCTGACATGAGCACTGACCGTGAATGGAAATAGATTTGTTGCCAGGCCTGACTGACCTTGTAACCCCTCTCAACTAATGACTAAAAAAACTAACCGAAAAAAGCTGAAAGGAAAAAATATTATGCTGTTTTACTAGTCATTCATGTACTCTTAATCTTCAATATTCAGTATATGCAATAGGCGTTAGATTAATCTAAGCAACAAGTCTACATTTGACTTGGTCACTGTATGTGCACATTTTCTATTGCAGCTTATACAGTACAACGGTTACAATCTGTATACAATTCAAGAAGAAGGGGAAAAAAACTATTGATTTAATATAGAACAAGAAATGGGGGGGGGCGCACTCAAATTCAAAAAATCAAGTAAATGACAAATGTTATAGCCCCTTCTTCTGGCATGTTTCCCAAGATCACAGTGATCAAGGGTAGTTCCCTTAAGTCCTATATGGACGGTAACGCCCAACACACTGAACTGCAGGTGACCTGCAGCGTATTGAGTGCTGCGTCCCGAGACGTTTCTCCTACTGGGTGCACGAACGCCCTTTTGAGCCTCTCAGTGCTGGTTATACCTTATGCCTATCTGACTCAAGGCTGCGGCCCCACTGGCGCTGACCGCGCTCATGCTTGAGAGCGGTGACGTCACCAGCTCTCCAAGCATGAGCGCCGGGTGTCCTGGCTATTTTGCAAGCGCACGAAGGAGCTTGTTGAGCGCGCTTCAAACTCACTTTTTTTTGGTCTCCCCAACCGCCAAGCTTGGGAGAGCGTGCGTGCCCGCGTGAGCAGGGACGGGACAATTTAAATTGCACAAACTAAACTCTGCAAGCGCCGCACACTCAGCGCTAGCGTGGCTGCAGCATAATTCTACGATATTGCCTGTAGCAGTTTTGTTATTAACCCCTGCATTACTTATATAGCATTGGTGCTTGAGATTGTCTCTGCTAATTATCGGTTATCCTTGAGATATACACTACAGTTGGTTGGTCTAATTGCCGCTAGCCTCGTTTGGGCATACATTTACTAGTGACCACTCTTGGATCACTAGATTATCTTATAGGTTGCCATAGTGTGTATTTTTCTTTTTAGTTCAGTGTGTTGGGCGTTACCGTCCATATAAGACTTAAGGGAAGTACCCTTGATCACTGTGATCTTGGGGAACGGGCCAAAAGAAGGGACATCCCGCCCCGAAATGTTGCCCCCCTTATTTGTCTTGATCCCTCCCTCTTTTCTTTTCCTAATTCCCTTCCCTCACCCGGTGTTCTCCCACTCCATTTGCTGTTACTCACAGTTGTACGTATATTTCTGACCTTTGCGATTATCTATACATATTGTGGCAATATCACAGTAACATTTCTTTATAACATTTGTACTTTATTTTTTTCATTTGAGTGCTGGGTAAAATCACTTCAAATCGTTTCAATTCGCATTTTTTTACTGACAGCATATTACATTTACAAAAGAAAAATGCTTTCTTTTTGTTGTTTCTACATGGCCATTTGTGGCCTCAACGGTCTAATCTATTTATTGGTTTCCTATCAAAATGCTTTATATACTACTGTATGTCAAAACCTTGCTAATTTGTTAGAAATAAAAGCAAAAGCTGAAAAAAAAGCATATAATTCATTATGTTCTCTTTTTTTGTTTTCTTAAATTACATTGCTATTACAGCCATAAAATACTTAATAGAAATGTATATATTCTGTGTGTAATAGGAAGGTGACATTTCCTTTTCTTTATGTAGGTACTGTACATAGTTCTACCTCACTAAAGAGGTCATAGTGCAAAATGTTAGTTCCTGCAACACTGTCAATCTGTCTTGTGTAACTGAGCAGGAGTCCTACAAAGGCATATGCTTTTCAGCTATTATTTTACATAAATGGGGACATTTGTATAAAGGCTGTATATAGAAGTATTTTGCCAGAAAAACAATTAGACAATAACCTTATTGTAAATCTCTTGGTATACACACGCAACGAAAATATTATTCAATCTAAAATATAAGCGTGAAGCTAGGTGTGGGAAATAAATATCTGCAGATTAATTTTTAGGAGCTTACTTGAACCATAATATACCATTAACGCAGTGTCCAAATTCTAACCCTACCCCAGGACCCCTCATAATGCCTCCCCTGGCCTTCCCCTATGTGACACTTGGTTATATGCCTGAGGACACCCCAGTTACATAGCCAGGGATAAGCAGGTCAACCCGGGCACAGTGTGCTATCTATGATCTCCCCTAAACCAGAAGGTTCCCTGGATCTGATCCTTTTTGTCCTCCCAGCGTATACTTGCAGTGGACACAAAATAGTTGCAGGGTCAGGGCTCGATCACACTCGATCCGTATGTTGAAAAAAAAAAAAAACGACATACACTTGCTGCTCTGGAAGAGATGGTCAGCTAATAGGGACCGAGAGAGTCAGGTAAGATAGAAAAAAATGCTGCTTTAAGGTTATGCATTTGTTTTTTCAGTGATTTAAAGGAAAGCTGCTCCCAGGACCAAAGTAAAATAAAAACAATCATTAGTCTTACTGTACAACTATACATACAGTATTTAAAACTATATTTCTATGGCAACCAAATTAATTGGAAGGTTTTTACAATCTACCTCTAATCTCTTGATTAGAGAAGTTTTCGAATCTACAGGTAAATGTTCGACATGCCAGGTACATCATGCTATAAATGCTCGTTTTCTAGGGGGAGAGCGGGTTCATCTTGCCACAGAAGCGGTGAACGTGGTTGTAGCATGTATGTGGATCCCCCTCCACTTCTGTTCAGGTCACTGAGATAGGTTGTCCACGTGTTTGCTACTCCCAAGCAATCACAATCCTGGAAGACCCCAAACGGTTAAAAACACCGATTCCTGTGGGTAGTGTGATAGCTTTAACCCATGTTGATCAGACAGATGTGGATTCAGGGGATAGTCCGTGATGGTTTTGCAAATCTACATCTTCCTATATCACTAAGCAATGCCATTTCGGATAGGAGATGGAGAAATAAGAACAGATCAGATTCTGCCTCATAATGTGCACGTGTAAAGTCCTTGTTTAAACTACAGTGGCATGGAAAATGGCTTCCATTTCTATGTTTTAAAATGGAAGGTGGCAAAACATGAAATGTGTACAGCACTTCACCAAGCCATTGGTTGAAGGGATGTTAAAAAGTAATAGACATACTGCATGCATCGAGAAGTGATCAGTATTGTTAAGGAAGAGGAATAGTTAATATATTTGGAACCAATTTTCTGAAGAAATGTAGAAATTGTCAGCAGAGAACCACTGTTCTCACTTAGTCTGCCTTCTTTCCTACCTCTTGTGGCACCTCACATTTAAAAAGGCCTGACCTCTTTCATATTTATATTGGCCTTCTGTCTATCCCAAACACGGCTTTGAATTCCTTTACAATTGTGAGGATTGGACCTCGGTCCTGCCCCAGTGACTCGTTGGGTGACACCCCTCGTGCGTGCGCGGTGCACAAGCGCCACAGTACTCCTACCAGGACTGGATCTAGGCTCCGCGTGACGCAACTGTGTACGTCACTGTTCCCCTTCACGTCGGTGCCACAATACCAGGGTCACTCGAGGGGTTAATGCTGCCAATTATTCCACAGCTGTGATACACTCAGCCCCTGCCTATCCGTACACAGCCTACCTATAATTATGCATGACTCGCAGCTTGGAGGAGCCTTCCCATTGGCTCCCTGCTCCTTATATGCACAGCCAGCCCTAAGCCAAATTGGCTGAGCATCAACTTGTGTTTATGTACTAGTGCTTGCCTCAAGCATCCTGCTGCCCTGCTGTTGCTCTGTGCATTCTGCTTTGATCTCTTGTACCTTTTTTGACCTCAGCTCGTACCCGGACCTCTACCTTCTCTGACCCCTGGACCTCGGCTACGCACAACAACCATTCTGACCTCTCTACTCCTGGACAACCCCAACTACGCACTACGACCATCCAACATCTCGAATCCCAGACCACGGCGAGTATTATGACTATTCTGACGTCTCCTACCCTGACCCAGCTACACTACTACAACTCTGCAATCCGGACGCGCTTGCGCGGTTGTTGGTCGGAATATTGTAACATCCCCACCTCAGCCCTGCGGTCCGGTCCTGTTTGTGGTGAGCACTCGTTACAACAATATTGGACTCCACAACGTCTGCTAGGTGGCTATTCCATGAATTTACCCCACTTTCAAGAAGTAATTACAGCATATTTACCCCGAGCCTCCAGCTTCAGACCATGACCTCTTGTTCTAGCACTAATCTTTCTTTGAACAATGTTTCACTTTTGTACTTTGATAATACCCTTGATGTATTATCATTGATTCCTTCCTATCATATGCCCCTTCTCTCTCTAGCGCCATACATGCAAAGGTCATTTTCTGATTAGATTCTTTTTAACAAGGGCGCACCTGTAGGATTTAAATTTCAAGCACCCCTGCTCTTCAGAGCTCACTCACTCACCCCCCCCCCCTCTTCATTTACACGCATACACACTTGCCTTCCTTTTCACAAGCACACTCTTCCTACACACACCACCTTCACCCTCGCACATAACTTAGCCTTTTACTCAACACAGAAGAGAGAAGAGCAGGGGAAAACCAGTGACAAAAAAAAAAAAGGTTTGAGAGGTGACTGCAATAAAAAAAACTAATTTATTGACTGTACGGAAAAACAGGTAAGTAAAAACACCTGTTTTTCCATTCATTCAATACATTTGTTTTTTATTGGAGTCACCTCTCGGTCAACGTTTTTGAAGTGAAACTTCTTTGCAGGCACCAAATCCGTTTTCCAGGAGACGGAAGTAGGTTATGGAAGTGATATCAGTGCTGGCAGATGAGGACAACACTTACCTCCATGCCCACAGTCGTCTGCAGCCATCAGTAGAAGCGCTGAGACATCCAGCTGTGACCGAGGCCAATAGTAGAAGCGCTGAGGCGTCTATCTCTGCTCATACATCATCAGCACCGTCTGCCATCACATACACATTCACTCCGGCAGCCGTCCACCTCAACACATGCACAGAGGCTCGGACCACAGCCACTGATAGTTGTCCCCCTCCACACATGCACAGAGGCTCTGATTTGCGCATGCACAGAAGAATACTAAGACCGGTCTCCGGCGCCTATGCACAGAGGCCTCTGGAGCTCGGCAGCAGTCAGTGCCACACAGACACACACACTGGCCTCACACAAAGTCACACTCACACACACTGTCACACTCACAAGGAATTCACACTTAGTGCAAATAGCTAATCCTGTATGCAACACACCTATGAGCCCCCAAGATTACTTCAAGGACGGACAACAGGAATTTTTGGAGCATGCGAGTCGCCTACTTTTGTGGATTTATTCCATTTGGACGGTTCTAAGTTTATGGATTTTTATATATAGTGTGGAACAGTTTATTGCGCTCTTTTTTTGTTTGGTTACCAATTTGGTCTACATAAGCCAGTATTCTTCACCCAGAAGCTTTATGACCGTTTATTGTAATTCTATAATAAGGGAGCTCCGACATTTGCTCAATAAGCTTACCGTGACTTTCCCATGCCCCCACACATACTCTGAGCACCATACCCTTCTGGACATTGCATTATTTTACTCAACACACTCCACTTATCAGGCATTTCTCCCACAACACTCTCCCTTTCTTTCTTTTAAACTTGTATTTTATTGTTTTTTTTTACACAAGTTATTTTGGGGTGGGAGGACACTCCCTTTCTTAATCAAACACCTCATTCATCTCCCTCCCCTTCTCTTCCATACACCACACCTTCCCCAACACAAACAAGCACTAGCCTTCCTCACACAAAGCCATCACACTTTTCTCCCCAACACAAAGTCCTCAATCCTTCCCTCTTTCCTCCCACACACCTCAAACATGCCAGTTGCTTAGCAGGCGTGTTCTGCACTGTCTGTAAATGGAGGGGGTCCTCTGCCGCCTATGTGCAGGGCAGTGAGTGGAGAGGCAGATCGCAGCCTATACATCTCCAGGGAGTGCGGGAGGCGCCCACTAATCAACCAGCTTCAACCCTGGGGCCGCAGCACCCTTGGCAGAGGGTCGCTATACACCAGGGTGCTCCAGCACCCTGGCTGAGAAACACTGGTGTAGACCATGTGCAGTTTTAGTAGCTCTTCTTTTGCACAACCCCTCATTTTGTACTTCTGGATAAAATATAAATCTCTGTAAAGATTCTCCTGCATGTGACCTTGATCTACTCTGGGAAAGAGATTTTATGAGATGAGATCTACTCTGGGAAAAAGATTTTATGAGATGAGATCTACTCTGGAAAGAGATTTTGTGAGATGAGATCTACTCTGGGAAATAGATTTTATGAGATGAGATCTACTCTGGGAAAGAGATTTTATGAGATGAGATCTACTCTGGGAAAGAGATTTTATGAGATGAGATCTACTCTGGGAAAGAGATTTTATGAGATGAGATCTACTCTGGGAAAGAGATTTTATGAGATGAATACAGACACAATAATAAGTTAAATAGAACATGCCAAATATTTTAAACTCTCTTCTTTGGTGGGCAGGACAGAGCGCAGTAGGTCAACACTAATGGTATTTATTGGACTACGATACTGCCGATCACGGTGTTATCACACGGAAACTCACATTGACTGTAATGGGAGTTTCTGTGTGATGGTTAAATCGATTGGTACTATGGCAGTTTAATGAATAACCCCCATAGTGACTACCTTGTAATACACATTATATTAAATTGCATCCACCATAAACCAGGGTGCTTGGCAATATTTAAAATGATGGACAGTGATGACCAAACTAATCATGGTTTAGATGTGGCTCAAATCTTGTATTTTTCTAGCAGAATGTTATTCAAAACGCTGCACGTGCAAGCAATGTGTATTCATTGCCATAGAGCAGGGTTGGATGATAACACTATTTATTTTTAATGGTTTTGTTATCGCAACAAATGATCCCAAATACCCAACAGAAAACACACAAAAAAATTGACTTTACAATCTCTCTAAAACCCCTTCTTCCCCAAGATGTTGAGACAGAGATGGGGGAATGAAAGGATTGACTGGTGGGGGGGGGGGGGGAAGGGAGGAAGGAGTTGAGAAAGTAGCAAGGGGGGGACGGGAGGAAGGAAGAGGTTGAAAGGGAGGGAGAATATCAGCAGAATTCCTCTGATAGCATTTACATGCTGCTTTACGTCACTGAGCTGACGGCTCCACCCACACTCCGTGCCAGCTCCGCCTCCTCTACAGAAGCTGCCGGAAGGGAGGGGCGAGGAAGTGTGACTGCTAGCTCTGCAACACGCTGCAATCTCACACACCAACCCAAGCAGCCAATAATACTGCAGGAATTAACAATGGTAAGTACCAAGTTACCAATCATTTTTATTTCCGCGGTATTGCCTTCATACTGGTATATTGCCCAACCGTACCACAGAGTGTTACACAACTCAACATTCAATGCAAGTACCTGTCTTAAGAAGACCCATCTTCAGTTCTTTTTTGTATCTTGCTGGCTGGAGAGTACCATCTGCAAAAGTTCCAACACTGACTCTCTTCCGGCTACAATCATCTTCACTTCCTGTGCAGAATCCCATTGGGCTGATGCCAGCATCTGATGGAGTCTTAACTGGAGAGACAGACTGACTGCTGGGACACCCTGTATCATCTAGAACAGGAGAAATGCATAAACTCAGTAATGTAAACCAACGAGCACCCTACTCAACGTAAATAACCAAGATAAAAGGTCCCAGATGCAGGACCAAAACACTAGATTTTATTAGTAACAATGTTGCTTTTTGCGAGAAATTCCCTTAAATGCAGACCTACTTTGAGGTTATGTTACCCTCCTGTTTCTGAGCCCCGGGTTTATCGCCACAGTTATCGGAGTGGCTACCAGGTTGGATTTACATATAAATACATAACGGAGATGAGCGAGTTCAAATATCCGAAAATCTATCCCAACCCGAGCATCCCCAGTTTGAATCTCCATGTCTAGGCCCGAACCAAATACGAGATAAAACCTTGTATTTTATTCGTGATCTGAACAAAACCATTACTAAAGGGAAGTGTGTATGTGTGTATATATATATATCTATATATCTATATATATATATATATATATATATATCTCTATATATATATATATATATATATATATAGCTATATACAGGTAAACCCCATTATAACGCGCCTCGTTATACCGCGATTCGGTTATATCGCGGTTTTCCCGTGGCTCCCGTTTAAAAAAAAAAAAAAAATTTAAATTAAAAAAAAAAAATTCTGCACACTGCACACACTGCAGACACTGCAGACACTATACACACACTGCTCACTGCACACACACTGCTCATTGCTCACACTGCTCACACTGCACACACTGACACACTGCTCATTGCTCACACTGCACACACTGACACACTGCTCATTGCTCACAATGCACACTGCACACACACTGCTCACACTGCCACACACTGCCACACACACTGCTCATTGCTCACACTGCACACACTGACACACTGCTCATTGCTCACACTGCACACACTTACACTCACACACACTCTCACACACACTTACACACACCAGCACCAACACCCGCTCCCGCCCCCATCTCCTGCGGGGACAACAGTGGGGAGAAGGTGAAGCGGGGACCGGCGGGGCATCCCCCCTCCCATCTCCTGTCACGCGGTGACAGGGTGAAGCCGGGACCGGAGGGGCATCCCCGCTCCCATCTCCAGTCCCGCGGGGTGAATATGCGCTAATGCGGCGGCCATTTTTTTCCCCGCGACCCCGTTACTAACGCGGTGGTCTCGGGGTGGACCCCGAGGACCGTGTTATAACGGGGTTTACCTGTGTATATATATATATACACACACTTCCTTTTAGTAATGGTTTTGTTCAGATCGCAAATAAAATTCAAGGTTTTATCTCGTATTTGGTTCGGGCCTAGACATGGAGATTCAAACTGGGGATGCTCGGGTTGGGATAGATTTTCGAATATTTGAACTCGAATATGTGTGTGTATATATATATGTGTATATGTGTCTGTATATGTGTATATGTGTATATGTATAAACTTTCAGTACTGCTTACGTGGCTCCGAGACCGGCCCTACCTCCATGGTGATGTCACAAAACCCGCTGTGGCGGTATGGTAATATGCGGGGCTTATTGGTATCAGCACAGAAGCGTGGCCAGTATCGGAGCCGTGAAAGACTGTAGTGAGCATCTTTCTCCCGGCAAACTGAGAGGGTCTTTAGTTTTGTTCCCCGCCACAGACCGTTTCTTGTGCAACCGTAGGAGCTAATCTTGTTCAGCAAGTGCATTATTTTGGTGCTTCCATTCAAAGAAGTGAAACCTTACTACTACACTTATATTGGGCTTTTTGTACGTTTCCATCATGCATAGCAGCATTTCTAAGACTTAATCTGGATTAAACACCCAGGGACCCTTATACTGTATTCAGTGGTCCTTGAGAAATATCATATGAATTATGATGAATATTAATGAAGAGTATATCCATTCCGTGGCTTTTTTTGTTTATATTATCATATTCAGCGATTTTGTTTGTTTTCTTAAACGACCCTGTATTTTTTATTCAAAGATAGGGAATTGATATAAAACACATCAATACTTTTGATTTGATGGATATACAGCTCACCCCTTTATAGCGCGATCCGCTAATAACGCGGTTTGAGCGTGGACCCCGAATATAATTTTTTTTTTTTTTGCACACTGCACCAGCACACTCAGACCAGCACACACACAGCAGGCACACAGCCCCCCCCCCACCTTACCTCTGGTGTCATGCCAGCTGGGGGCATCGTGGGGCTGCTGGGTGGGATCGGTGTGGAGCTTTGGGGGGGGGGGATCGGTGTGGGGTTGCAGGCGGGGCTGGGAATCGGTGCAGAGCTGCTAGGGGGGGATTGGTGCGTAGCTGCTGGGGGATCGTGCAGGGCTGCCAGCGGCTCCCTCCCCCTCCTCCCTCCCCCGAGCTGTACATACATATATACATTTCCTAACCTGTTTTAGCCATAGATTCCTTTGTAAATCAGTATGGCCGACCTGAGGTAGAGAGGCGAACTCATGAAAGCTTGTCCTATGACATAAATTGTTGGTCCAAATAAAAAAGGTATCGCCTAATACTGAAGTACTCATTTACTCTGCACTATCGCAACTGGACTAACATGGCTATTTCCGTTTGCGTGTGTGTGTGTGTGTGTGTGTGTGTGTGTGTATATCTACTACATCTCTACTACATCTTTTTCTTGCACACATTTTTCCAAACCTAAGTTACTCAGTGTTTGTTTTTATATAATACAATTTGCTAATAGTTTATTTTTGATAAGCCACCACATTCTTATTATTTTTGCTAAATAGATTATAAATTACATGCTTAAATAGGAAGCACATTTCCCCTGTAATCCAAATCCATAGGACTTCTGGCAAAACTCAGGATCAAAGTACCCATCAGTAACACTTAAATGTGATTATTTTGTACATCTGCAAATATACTGCACAGCTATCTTTAACACACACATTACACATGATTTAATTGAATAAATTGGGTTACCATAAGACAGGCAATATGATTGAGATGCTACAGTATATTTTTTTTTTGCGCCAGAGCGTTTTGTAACATGCCAATTCCTTTGTGATAATGTACTGTATTTACATTTCTATGTAATTTCCCTAGTTAAATCATTTAAATAAAAACAAAACTCTTCACAATAAAATGTGATTTTATGGATTTTTGTTTAGAAAGAAAGTTAAAATATCAATTTTTGATCAACGATATAGAAGAGCTTTTTGTAGGAGCACTAAAACTGTAGCGAACCTTTTCAAAACGGTCATTATGAAGAAAATGTATCTTGGGAGTTTCCATGAGAGAGACATCTATTTAGCTGACTGCGCAGCCAGCTGCGGCTCCCAGAATGTTTCCACAGCTTGACATCTGAGCCTAGTGGCTGCCATCCAAAGTGAGTGATGAAGGGAAGGAGGAGGACATAGTGTCAAATGGTCAATAGTATCCTGTGCTACCAGCAGCATGTTGTTGGGCTTGCAAAATACACACTGAAATGTAGCGGCCTTGTTCAAATGGGTCTTATTATTATTATAAAACAAGAAGATATCCAGGCACTCCTTTGGTCTTCCTGAAATGCGTGAATTAAATAAGGACCAACCTTTCTGAAGATTCGGGTGGGATTGAAATGTCGATCGTTAGTTAAATGTAAAATGTGTTTTATTACATAAGATCACTGGCGTGCCTGGATATCTTTGCAATTACTGTACAGGAGTTATCTCTGGGTCGCTGGATTCATGCGCAGCACCCATAGCAGATCAGCAATACGCCAGTGCTCCTTTTCTAGTACAAATGATCATTATTTACATTTCGCAGCGAGTCCTGCTGAGCACTTGTGCCATCCTGTCTTGTTTCACCATCATGACCCATTTTATGCTAAAAATATCCAGTTGCTTTGTACTATGGTAAAATATATATATTTTTATAGAAATCATGAGGGGAGGCTCAAAGCTACAGTACTATACTGAAATATATATAATTTAAGAGCTAAGTCCAATAGTCTGTCTGTGTGTTTATATATATATCCCCTTTGAATGAGCGGCACCAGCAATGTATTTTGTTTTATAAGCTGGCACTGATTTGATATCCATATTTAATTCTCACTGTGTGTTTGATATATTTATATATATTTTTTTTCCCATTAATTGAAGTGTTTATTTGAGCTAAAATCCACTTTTCCCCATATATTTGGGCTTTACTTAAATTAGTCCTTTTTTCCCCCAAGATGTCCCAAACATAGTTTTATTCCTAGGTATTTGTTAGTGTTTTTTCTTCTTTACATTAAAGCTTCTGGGATTACATCTGTAAATTTACAAAACATCTTAAGCTATTCAATGACCACTTAAAATGATAGATAAGGTGTGCGCCCTCTTTAGTTCAACTTCAAATAACTGATAAGTGCAACTTTTAACAAAATATTCACTTTGTAATAATAAAAACAATTCTGTATGAACTTTGAGGAGAGGATGAAGGGAGGAGGAGGATGAGAGAGCATAAATGGAGGAGGGGGATGAGAGAGGATGGAGGTGGAGGGGGATGAGAGAGGATGAAGGGAGGAGGGGGATGAGAGAGCATGAAGGGAGGAGGGGGGTGAGAGAGGATGAAGGGAGGAGGGGGATGAGAGAGGATGAAGGGAGGAGGGGGATGAGAGAGGATGAAGGGGATGAGAGAGGATGAAGGGAGGAGGGGGATGAGAGAGGATGAAGGGAGGAGGGGGATGAGAGAGGATGAAGGGAGGAGGGGGATGAGAGAGGATGAAGGGAGGAGGGGGATGAGAGAGCATGAAGGGAGGAGGGGGAGGAGAGAGCATGAAGGGAGGAGGGGGAGGAGAGAGGATCAAGGGAGGAGGGGGGTGAGAGGATGAAGGGAGGGGGGGTGAGAGGATGAAGGGAGGAGGGGGGATGAGAGAGGATGAAGGGAGGAGGGGGGATGAGAGAGGATGAAGGGAGGAGGGGGATGAACGGAGGAGGGGGATGAGAGAGGATGAAGGGAGGAGGGGGATGAGAGAGGATGAAGGGAGGAGGGGGATGAGAGAGGAAGGGAGGAGGGGGATGAGAGAGGATGAAGGGAGGGGGATGAGAGAGCATGAAGGGAGGAGGGGGATGAGAGAGGATGAAGGGAGGAGGGGGATGAGAGCATGAAGGGAGGAGGGGGATGAGAGAGGATGAAGGGAGGAGGGGGATGAGAGCATGAAGGGAGGAGGGGGGTGAGAGGATGAAGGGAGGGGGGATGAGAGAGGATGAAGGGAGGGGGGATGAGAGAGGATGAAGGGAGGGGGGATGAGAGAGGATTAAAGGAGGAGGGGGGATGAGAGAGGATGAAGGGAGGAGGGGGATGAGAGAAGATGAAGGGAGGAGGGGGATGAAGGGAGGAGGGGGATGAGAGAGGATGAAGGGAGGAGGGGGATGAGAGAGGATGAGGATGAGAGAGGATGAAGGGAGGGGGGATGAGAGAGGATGAAGGGAGGAGGGGGATGAGAGAGGATGAAGGGAGGAGGGGGATGAAGGGAGGAGGGGGATGAGAGAGGATGAAGGGAGGAGGGGGATGAGAGAGGATGAAGGGAGGAGGGGGATGAGAGAGGATGAAGGGTGGGGGGGGTGAGAGTGGATGAAGGCAGGAGGGGGGTGAGAGAGGATTAAGGGAGGAGGGAGATGAAGGGAGGAGGGGGATGAGAGAGGATGAAGGGAGGGGGGATGAGAGAGGATGAAGGGAGGAGGGGGATGAGAGAGGATGAAGGGAGGATGGGGATGAGAGAGGATGAAGGGAGGGGGGGTGAGAGAGGATGAAGGGAGGGGGGGTGAGAGAGGATGAAGGGAGAGGGGGATGAGAGAGGATGAAGGGAGGGGGTGAGAGAGGATGAAGGGAGGAGGGGTTGAGAGAGGATGAAGGGAGGAGGGGGATGAGAGAGGATGAGGATGAGGATGAAGGGAGGAGTGGGATGAGAGAGGATGAAGGGTGGAGGGGGATGAGAGAGGATGAAGGGAGGAGGGGGATGAGAGTGGATGAAGGGAGGAGGGGGGTGAGAGAGGATGAAGGGAGGAGGGGGATGAGAGAGGATGAGGATGAGAGAGGATGAAGGGAGGAGTGGGATGAGAGGATGAAGGGTGGAGGGGGATGAGAGAGGATGAAGGGAGGAGGGGGATGAGAGTGGATGAAGGGAGGAGGGGGGTGAGAGAGGATGAAGGGAGGAGGGGGGTGAGAGAGGATGAAGGAGGAGGGGGTGAGAGGATGAAGGGAGGAGGGGGATGAGAGAGGATGAAGGGAGGGGGGGTGAGAGAGGATGAAGGGAGAGGGGGATGAGAGTGGATGAAGGGAGGAGGGGGGTGAGAGAGGATGAAGGGAGGAGGGGGTGAGAGAGGATGAAGGGAGGAGGGGGTCAGAGAGGATGAAGGGAGGAGGGGGTGAGAGAGGATGAAGGGAGGAGGGGGATGAGAGAGGATGAAGGGTGGAGGGGGATGAGAGAGGATGAAGGGAGGAGGGGGGTGAGAGAGGATGAAGGGAGGAGGGGGACGAGAGAGGATGAAGGGAGGAGGGGGACGAGAGAGGATGAAGGGAGGAGGGGGATGAGAGAGGATGAAGGGAGGAGGGGGATGAGAGGATGAAGGGAGGAGGGGGATGAGAGGATGAAGGGAGGAGAGGGATGAGAGAGGATGAAGGGAGGAGGGGGATGAGAGAGGATGAAGGGAGGAGGGGGATGAGAGAGGATGAAGGGGGGGATGAGAGAGGATAAGGGGGGGATGAGAGGAAGAAGGGAGGGGGGATGAGAGGAAGAAGGGAGAGGGGGATGAGAGGAAGAAGGGAGAGGGGGATGAGAGGAAGAAGGGAGAGGGGGATGAGAGGAAGAAGGGAGGGGGGATGAGAGGAAGAAGGGAGGGGGGATGAGAGGATGAAGGGAGGGGGTGGGGGAGGATGTAGAGAGGGGGGTGGGGGAGGATGAAGGGAGGGGGGATGAGAGGATGAAGGGAGGGGGGTGGGGGAGGATGAAGGGAGGGGGGTGGGGGAGGATGAAGGGAGGGGGGATGAGAGGATGAAGGGAGGGGGGTGGGGGAGGATGAAGGGAGGGGGGTGGGGGAGGATGAAGGGAGGGGGGTGGGGGAGGATGAAGGGAGGGGGGTGGGGGAGGATGAAGGGAGGGGGGTGGGGGAGGATGAAGGGAGGGGGGTGGGGGAGGATGAAGGTAGGGGGTGGGGGAGGATGAAGGTAGGGGGTGGGGGAGGATGAAGGTAGGGGGTGGGGGAGGATGAAGGGAGGGGGTGAGAGAATGAGGGGGTTGAGAGGATAAGGGGAGACAGAGAGAGGATGAGGAGGGGGCAACAATCTTGAAATTTGTGGGAGGAGCAGTAGGATCAGTATTGCTCGCCATGTACAATATGACTGCAGGTAAGTTATTTATAAATGATCTGACCCTTACGTCATTTGTTCTTAATTTCACTCCAAGCATGCACCAATTTGCACTATTTCATATTCTATTTCCTAAAAAAAATCCTCGAAAGGGCGCTCCCTCCCAAGAATCCCCCCCAGATTTTTTACGAAACAGAATATAAATTGGTGAGTACTTGGGAGTGAAATTTAGATCAAATTACGTAACAGTCAGGTCATTTATAAATAACATTCTTCCTCACCAACGATTCTCGCGCGCGTCGCTCCTTTGCCTCAACGTAACGGAACACACTTGCGTTATGAATCCGCAAAGTCCGATAGCACTAACCGTTTTTGCTCAGCGGCAAAACTAAGAAGCTCAAATAACACGCCTCAAACATACGGTGCAGGAGCAAACTGACGCAGATGTAATTTTTTTGCTCCATCAAGATAAAGCAAATTGCTCCACTTCATCCATTATCTCTGCATCTTTCTTCTATCCCGGCCTATCACATGTATTAGGGGCCTGAACTAAATTTAGCATAGGTTGAACGTATCTCTTTTTTCAACCTCATCTACTATGTAACTAAAAACTCCAGATCCTACCTGACCAGTTTGGAATTTAAGTAGCACACCAAAATTGGCGAGTTGTCTGCCTTTTGAGTAGCCGAGCAATAGAGCTCGCTGAGAGATCTGTACCTGAGCAAAAGCTGTTGCTACTTATAGTCCTGGCAGATCGACTTGAAGTCAAATTGAAGTCTTTGCTTTCCTCTTCTGAAAATGGAGACTCGGAAGATGGAGACACTTTCTGTTTAGGCAGATAAGGGCGCAGAACCAAGCGCGGGATGCGGCTGCGAGCAAGCTCCTTCTCTTGCATTTTCTAATTATACAACAAACAAAAAAACATGTTTTATTATCTTCAGTGCTAGTGATGAGTACAAGCATTTGTTTACAAAAATAAAGGCAATAATAAAAATATTAAAGTGAATACACTTTGTGACATTATTATTGTTGTTTATATCAAGACATTTTGGTAAAAGGTTTTGAGAATATGCAAAATAATTCCCCAGCTTAGTCAATTTTGCAGAAAAGTTATGTCTGCATCAAATTAGTTTAATAATCAAAATAAACCAAATGAACCCTGGAATTATTTTTTGCATTCAGCTATGAGAGCTGACACATAAAATATGCTTTCTGACCTCCTTTCCCTCTATGCCTCGGAAAAGTCAATAAGCCGTCATTGACTAAACAGCTTTTTAAAAGATGCCTCTGATTAGTTTCTCTCGGTACAGATGAATTACCATTGGTCAAAATCCCCGTACCTGGCCTGTTGTGGCTCACAATTATAACCAGGGTTGCCACCACTCCGGGTCTGACCCGGAGACTATGGGTTTTGGCAGCGTATCTCCGGTATTACCTGAAAAATCTCCGGGTGGTGGCGGGATCTCTCCCTGCAAATCCCGTCAACATGGCTGAGCGCCGTCAAATGGCGCCGCGTTGCCATGAGAACGTGACGCCCGTTGCCGTGACAGAATGCTACCTGTTGCCATGACAACGGGGCATCATGTGACGCCTTGGTGCCATACGGCATCTCGTCATGGCAACGGGCGCCATTTATCATGGCGCTGACTGCAATTTGCAGGGGGAGATGGAGATGCCGCCGAAGGTAAGAGAAGTAAATATATAAATAAGATAAATGTAAGAAAAATCTTATTGCAAAAAGTCTCTGGGTACGCCTTTAATAGAAGCTGGCAGCTCTGATTATAACCAATGCTGGACACATATGGTCTTAGACTCTGTCGTACAAAAGCCTGTTCATTTATCTGCACTCTGGTCCCCACAATGAATATTCTCACAAATGTGATCTACAAATACAGTACCTACTATACTGGCTATAGAGTATGTGCGATGCAGAGTGTTGATTAGTGTTAAAATTCACAGGGATTGTTTGTCTCTTTGCAGTTCTAAAAAGAGACAAGGATTTGAAATCATTAAATTCAATTATTTTAAACTATTCAATGCTTATAGTTTTGGGCAGCTTGTGATATATATATATATATATATATAAAAAAAAAATATATATATATATATATATATATATATATATATATATATATATATTTCCTTCTCACAGATAACATTTAAAATATTTATCACATTATGAGGATTGTCTGCACACGGTTAAGAGACACTGGCCAATAATTATTCAGATAAACAGCTATACATATTGATTAACCATGAAATCAAAAGATGTAATTCTGTGGGCATCTTACCAGAAATGAATGGGTTAAATTGAAGCCTGGCACACTATACTACATAAAGAAGATGCCAGGAAATGGTGAGGCACCACCATTACAAACCTGTTTCAGGGAGAGCATGACTGATGTACTAAATATATGTGCAGTAATCACCAACCACAACCCAATGAAGACATAGAATAAAAAATAGGCACAGGTTATACAACAAATTTACACATACTGTATATAAGAGATCAAAACATATAGTTACACAAATGAATAAGGTGTGTGTGTGTGTGTGTGTGTGTGTGTGTGTGTGTGTGTGTGTGTGTGTGTGTGTGTGTGTGTGTGTGTGTATGTATATATATATATATATATATATATATATAATATATAAAAATATAAATATATATACTGTATGTATATACACACACACACCTTATTCATTTATGTGTGTGTATACACACACACACACACTGTAAGTGTTTGCTCATAATTATATATTCTACACACAAACAAGAAAAATACAGGTATGGACTTGGAATAAAATGAAAATGTGGGAACATTTAGACCCAAGAAAATACTACTCCACTCTTATTTTCCCATTCTGGATTGCCACAAATCTCAGTCTGTTTCCATAATTAAATTGCCCCTTTGCTTTTTCCAAAGAACACTGTGTATGTTGTCACACAGATGGTTGCTTCTCGGAAACAGATGATGAAATTATAAGCAGTAACATAACAAACCATTATGCAGATAGACTTATTTCAGATGTTTTTCCGAGTAGGACATTTTGAATACATATATTTTTTTAACAAATACAGTCTGCACCATAATCACAGCACCCCTCCCCCCCCCCCCCCCCCGTATCCCCAAATCCAGGTGAGTAAAGTGGAGATAAAAGGCGTCTGCACTAAAACACTCCTATAACAGCAGCTTCGGAAAGCACGAATATAGCTTCATTATTAGATCGGTGAATACAATGCAATTTACAATAGATCCTAACCATTTTTGCAAAGGAGAAAAACAAAACTGACAATTAACCCTTCCACCGCTTGGTGTGATTTGAATGTAACCCATTGGCAGCCAGTGAGGACAATTTGCTCTGCATAGAAAAGGATTCAATATCAAATGACAATCTTGCCTGTTTCTAAAGGATCATGCAACAACACACACCAAAATATCCTATAAAAATAAGGATGCACAGAAACACCCGCGTGCAGACAGATGGACACCCTCCCACACCCTCCATGTGCCCCAGCCAGCCTCACCTTGCTGTCCTGCAACGGTCCCATGGTCCCCTCCTCAGATCAGGGTGTGTGCCCCTCACAGGAGCCTACCTACAGTATACAAAGGGAAGAGGGCAGTGAAACCCGCAGGGACAGGCAGCTGCAGATACCATATAATCACATGTATTACCGAGAAGCACTGCCTGTCCCCCCGCTCCCCTCCCGAGCTTTCACTCTGCACTGTCCCCCTGAGCCGCCTGACAACCCCTGGCCCTGCCCCCTTGTTTATTTGGGCTGTCACCCTTTCCCATACCCCCCCTCCTTTTCTTCCCTTTCTCCCGTGCTGCTGACACGTGGCTACATTACATTTGCTGGCTCCTACATGTCCCAGCCCCATTTTATGTACCTACTGTATGCGGATTTATTTATTTCATGCACCCCTTCCTTTTTTTAATGAGCAATTAATCTCCATGTTATCTTTTTACTCCCTGTCTGTTCCATCCCTCCAACATATTATTCTATCTGGTTTCTCTATTCCTTATTTTCCTCCCCCCTATAACCTAATATTCTCTCTCAGTGATGCAGGCACTATGTTTTGGGTGGGGATGCTGTACATACAAAATCAGTAACATGCATACATTACCATCATGTAAAAATGTATCCCAGGGAGGGGGACCCATCCCCATCTTCCCTCTCCATCCCCATCTTCCCTCTCCATCCCTTCACCCCTCTGGCATCTAACATTGGTTTTATTCCCCCCTGTCTCCTGCCTTACCTCCCCTCAGATGCTGGCTTCACTCCAGTAGACACTGCACTGCAGCTACACCTCCTTATAGCCCCTTTCCTCCCACACACACCCTGGCCGCAGGACCTGTGTGTTGCTATCTCCTCTCTGCCCAGATACAAGGCTCTGTCGGTTTGAGGTGTTGTGCGCTGTCACTGTGCTGTACTGTAGCTCTGCCTCCCCTCAGCCTGCAGACAGATCACGTTGCCTGCACTGTGCACATGATGTTCCCTGTCACAGGAGGGTGACAGAGCAATGCTGGAGTGTTGCACAAAGCAATCGCAAGCAGGTGCAAAAATCTACATTGTTCCAGAACAAGGTAGCAATCCCCGCTAGCCAGGAGCCTATACGAGTTTCTCATGTACTGTTGTTATCTTGTCCTGCTCTTAAAAAAAGTCCACACCCTAAGGCCGAGTCCATGGTACCTCAGCCCGTGCGGAGGCGCGCTGAGGCTGAGGGAAAGCAGGTGCTTTCCCTGGCCTTAGTTAGCGCTCTGTAGGGGGGCGGGCCAGTGACGTCACGGAGCTTGCCGAGTTTAGTTTCGGCATTTCAAATTGTCCCGGCCCCGCGCGCGCTCAACTTGCCCGCAACGCCCCCTCCCCCCCGCGTGCGCTTGCGAAATAGTCAGGACACCAGGCGCTCTTGCTTGGAGAGCTGGTGACGTCACCACTCTCAAGCATGAGTGCGGTCAGCGCCAGCGGGGCCGCGGCCTTCACTAGCTCCAATGGCTACAATTGTAACCTTTAGATTGCACTGGTCTGTGGCGAGAGCTCCATTTTAATCTGCCAGAAAAGTCGTTTTTAAATACGTATATTTCCTGAATGGAAAATGAAATTATTATTTTTTTTAAACCCAGCTTTGGAAAGCGCAAGAAGAGATCTCTTAAGGCAGACTTCTTTAATGCTCTTGTGTTATCCTCTATTGCAGTGGTTCCCAACCCGAACTGTGGTACTAGTAACAATAAAGGACTTACTCTGTAGCTGCCTTTTTTAGGCCGAAATTCCCCTTTGAAGCCGTATCAGCCACATCTGCGAATATAGAATAAGTATTATGACTATGGAACCTCTGCCACAACTCATCCTTTGTAGGTAAAAATACTATTGCTGTGGTGGGGCTTACAATTTCTAAATAAACATATAGATTTCTATCATTGTAATAATTTATAATACAGTAATTACATTTATCTTTTTAAATTAATTAATTTAAAAAATCTGGGGGGAAAAAAATCATTGGTTCTTGAAGGATAAAGGGTCAGATATGATCAAATTTGACATGGGCTCCTAGGGCTGCAACGTGCCATATTCAGTTATAGGGACACCCTGGATCCTGAGATACTTTCCGCTGAAGGTAGCACCATACCATCCCCTCCAGTGGAAACAAAATGGAGGTTTACATTTCCCACGTCACATGCGCCAATAGGATGCCGAAACGTCATCATCAGTAGCAGCTTCATATTGTCTATAAAGTAAGGGGAGTAAACCCCATAGTGTTCGGTGCTCTTAGGGGTGTGTATAACTGGATATGGGTCAATTGGTACACTTGGATGCTGTCATGAAAAGGAATGAAAAAGCGATCCCACTGCAATTGAAGTATAAAGCGTTCATTAGTATATAAATGAGGGAACGATAAGGCAGACTTCAAATATCTAGGGGGGGGGGGCCCGTTGTGCAGGGGCTGGTATAAATCCTTACAGGCATCATATAGCGTTTTACAAGCGCTATATTGATGACCTGCTTTTGATCTGGAGTGGCGGGGAAGACGACCTATTGGGGTTTTTTGAGTACATGGCAAAAAACACTCTTAATATCAGATTTACTCATGTGTATAATGCACATTCAATTTTTGGATCTCAGCCTATACATTGATATTGATAATCAAATTCAATCTGATATTTATAGGAAAGAAAATGCCAGGAATTCTTTACTCCATGCCAGAAGCTGCCACTCCCGCCCTCTGGTTAGGGGCATCCCGAGGGGGCAGTTCCTTCGGTTACGTCGGAACTGCTCCTCTCCTGAGGCCTTTTTCCACAGAGCGGGTGAAATGAGGGAGAGATTTGTGGCGAGAGGGTACACCGAGAAGGACCTCGATTCAGCCTTTGATTCAGTCCTTGGTACAGACAGAGACACCCTTATCAAAGTTGATTTGGAACAGTCTGACCAGGGTACACCAATTGAGGACCCAGAGGTGCCCTACTTTATCACCAACTACAGCGAGCAAGCCAATGCCATAAAATCAATTATTAAAAAACACTGGGTCACATTATCTTTGGACCCTTTGTTGAAAAAATTGGTATGCAATGGCCCTCGTGTGGTTTTTCGTAAAGCGGCTACACTGGGTAATCTCTTGGCACCAAGCATGCTACCTTCCAAAGTCTATCAAACGAATAGATTATCTCTGTTTCCAAAGCTGCAGGGTTCATTTAAATGTGGTCATTGTAAAATCTGCCCAAATATGAACAAAGTAACACACTTCTCCAACCAGGACGAATCACGCAGATTCAAGATCAGATCCTTTATTAATTGTCGGACGACATATGTAGTGTATGTACTGAAATGTCAATGTAAGAAACAATATGTGGGTCTGACTACCAGAATGCTCAAGATTCGTATCCTGGAGCACCTTAGGTTAATTCGCAACAAAGATATGTTGCACCCCGTTTCTGCTCACTTCAACACCTGTCCATTGGGTTCAATTAGTTCCTTGCAATGCACAGCCATTGAGCATATTCCTTTACCCCCTCGTGGGGGAGATAGGAAGAAGATCTTGCACCAGCGAGAAGCTCATTGGATCTTTGCACTGAACACTTTGCAACCCAATGGGCTCAACATTGAGTGGGATCTGCGTTGCTTCTTGTAAAATATCCTGTATAATAATTTTGTAAATATACGCAAGCTTTACACATTATTGATTATTTTTTCATTGTTCCTAGATATCCTCTGCAATAACTTTCCCTTCTCTGTATCCATCCTCCCCTTCCCCTTCCCCCCCTTCCCTCTTCCTTCCCTTGCCCCTCCCTCCCCTTTTTTTCCCCCCCTCCTCCTCCCCTCTTCCTTCCCCCCCCCTTTCTTCACTTGCCCACTTTCTTCAGTCATGTTCTTTGTCACTTAGTTATCTCTTATTATCAAGTCCTATACTGAGATATAGAGATACGAATCAACAGTGAATTTGTAGGATTTAGACATAATGTCTTAACACAGTTTTACATAGAGAACAGAAACAAAACATGCAATCTTAATGGTGTTGCAGACAGTCTTTTTAATGTGTTTATTTACCCTTCATGTTATGAGTTCACCATATGGCTGTCATGTGGTATATAGATAAGGTAGTAACCTGGCTTTGATTTGGCCACTATCCATGTGTATCAGGTAATATATAATTACAGGTGGCATAATACATGAAGGGGTTAACATTTTTTAGCGATTTTCGTGGGCTTTTAGCTTTAAATCTGCAGGCTCACACCACATCTCCCCACTCCGAGACGAAGCCCTAGCAAGAGGGTGAAACGCGTAGAGGGGGAGATCGTGGTGTAGCCCCAGTGTGATGCTGTCGTGCAAATAAAGTTTTTTCTATCCATCCGGGATCCTGTGAAATCTGTCATGCGCAGTTGCGCCACTACTCTTCTACACAGCTGGTAAGGAGACTGGATGAGAAGCCCTTTGGGAACTCCCCTCCTGTACTCATGGATAAACCAACCGGTGTCTGCTGCCCTTGCCCGACTGGTGTCTTCACTGCTCCCTCGGTGAACTCCCGGTGTTTGCTCCACATGTGCTGCGCTTCAGAATGATGTCATCGCCATCGCCATCGCCATCGCCGACCTGGTTGCTCCGGGAGGGTTTCCCACGACGCGTCACGTATCCCGGCAAGCCCCGCGACTGCAGAGGGAGGAGGTATCGTGACGTACGTCCTGTAGAGCAGGGGATCCTTGGCGTGCCCCAGCCATAGACGTAGAGTAGCAAAGTAAATGGAATGTTGGCGGTCACTGCGCAAATAGGAACTCAGCCGTAGATGAAGATAAAATCAACTTTTATTCAAACGTGGTGCTGGACATCACAAAGATTCACATCCTCTGATGCGTTTCGTTCCGTTAGGAACTTTATCAAAGAGTACATTGAATCTGTTCACAAGGACCTTAAGTAGGCAGGTCCCCCTCCATCATTGGCTGAATACTAAATTGACTCAGTTGAGAACAATTAATGAATCACTGATTATAATTAAAGCCTTATGTGGAGAAGAACCCTGTTTGCAAAAGGTATATTGTGAATGCACAAAGACACACAAACAAAAAAACGAGTGATAACAGAAGACAATTAACAAATACTTAATAACATATTAAAAACAAATTCAAGTAATGTGCAGCATCCAAGATATAAAAAAAAATTCATAATCAATTGCACCTAGAATGCATGGTAAGAGTTAATGAGGGAAAAATATATATTACATATTGAGACATAATAAATGTTAGTTATACATTAAGAAAATATAAACAAATGTAATATCAAAATTATTATAAAGAATCAATAAAATGATATACACAACATTAATGATTATTGAAATATGCATCATATTGAAATATGAATCACATTGAGACAATATCAAGGCCATTTGTATTTATAGCAACTATGCACTGAATATAGTGATCTTACAGAAACTGAAATTAATAAATGAAAAAGTATATTGAGATGCATAGAGACACACTCTCAAGACTCCCCTGGCATTCAACCATGCAAGAAGTGTTTAAGCTCCCACTCATGGTTAATGCCATGTGGATGGAGAGTGTTGAGAGTGTATATCCAATACATCTCTTGTTTGTTTAAAGTATTTTCCCTATTACCACCTCTAGGATGGCAGGGTATATGTTCTATTGCGGAAAAAGAAAAGTTTTGGATGCCCCCATGAGAACATTGTGTAAAGGGTCTGGGAACTGGGTGGTTTTAAGTTTTAAGTCCCTTTTCTTGATTAAACGTACATGTTCTGATATTCTTATTCTGAGTGGTCTTATAGTGCGGCCTACATACTTGTGTCCGCAGCCACAGAAGAGAATATAGATGACAAATGAGATGTTACAATTGAGAAAGGTCTTTATGTAGTATTTCTTAAGGTTGGTATTATAGGAAATGTATTTACTTTAGGAAGCATACTGGCACATGGAGCAACTCCCGCATTTATAAAAGCCTTTAGGAATGCTTGTAATCTGAGTTAAGTTGGGCTTAGAATTGAACATGCTAGGTGACAGGTGTGATGCCAAAGTCTTGGCTTTCCTGTATGAAAATCTTGGTCCTTGTTCCAGTATTGGGCGGATGTCTTTGTCTAATAATAATGTATGCCAATGTTTAGATATTATTTTGCAAATATCTTGAGACTGTGAACTGTATGTACTGATAAAGAAAGGACTTTTTTTATTGTCCGATCTTGACAATGTTTCTCTATCTCTTTTGGGTATATAATTTCTAGTTTTTTTACTCACAAGTTCACTCCTCTCAGTATGATCTGCTTTGGCGAAAGCTGTTGCTATATCCTTAGCTGAGTATCCTCGTTCTAAAAACCTATCAGACATCTCCCTTGCACGGGATAGAAACACCTCATTATCTGAGCATAGTTTTTTTAGTCTAATAAATTGGGCCCCTGGTATATTCCTGATCAACGACCGTGGGTGGGAGCTTTGAGCACATAACAATGTGTTTCTAGAATTCTGCTTCCTGTAGATATCAGATTGTATAGTTTTATTTCCGGCAATATACAGGAGTAAGTCCAAAAAGTGAATATGATTAATGTGGTGCTCAAAAGTGAATTTAATATTGTACGTGTTATTATTAAGATAATTGAAGAAAGAAAGAAGTGACTTTTCGTCTCCCCTCCAAATAAAAATCAAATCGTCAATATATCGCCGGTAAAAGACGATATATGACGATATGAATTGTTGCTGTGATAAATAAAACGTGACTCCCATAAACCCATAAATAAATTAGCATACGATGGTGCGAAGCTTGTGCCCATTGCGGTACCCAAATTTTGTAAATAAAAAAGTGAATCAAATAAAAAATAATTGTGTGTTAATAAAAAAGATATTGATTGTAATAGAAAAGTGCAATGTGAAATAGATAAAGTGGATTGATCAAGAAAGTGCTCAATGGCTTCTAAGCCGTGTTTGTGTTCGATAATAGAATACAGGGAGGTCACATCCATGGTGACCCACCTGTATTCGTGTGACCATGGTAACTCCTGTATACTGACGAGGAAGTCTGTGGTATCCCTGATAAAGGATGGTAGTTTGAACACCAGGGGTTGTAAGAACCTGTCCACATACCGCGATAACCCATCTCCCAAAGATCCAATACTCGCAATAATGGGTCGACCAGTTCCCAGACACTTTACACAATGTTCTCATGGGGGCATCCAAAACTTTTCTTTTTCCGCAATAGAACATATACCCTGCCATCCTAAAGGTGGTAATAGGGAAAATACTTTAAACAAACAAGAGATGTATTGGATATACACTCTCAACACTCTCCATCCACATGGCATTAACCATGAGTGGGAGCTTAAACACTTCTTGCATGGTTGAATGCCAGGGGAGTCTTGAGAGTGTGTCTCTATGCATCTCAATATACTTTTTCATTTATTAATTTCAGTTTCTGTAAGATCACTATATTCAGTGCATAGTTGCTATAAATACAAATGGCCTTGATATTGTCTCAATGTGATTCATATTTCAATATGATGCATATTTCAATAATCATTAATGTTGTGTATATCATTTTATTGATTCTTTATAATTATTTTGACATTACATTTGTTTATATTTTCTTAATGTATAACTAACATTTATTATGTCTCAATATGTAATATATATTTTTCCCTCATTAACTCTTACCATGCATTCTAGGTGCAATTGATTATGAATTTTTTTTTATATCTAGGATGCTGCACATTACTTGAATTTGTTTTTAATATGTTATTAAGTATTTGTTAATTGTCTTCTGTTATCACTCATTTTTTTGTTTGTGTGTCTTTGTGCATTCACAATATACCTTTTGCAAACAGGGTTCTTCTCCACATAAGGCTTTAATTATAATCAGTGATTCATTAATTGTTCTCAACTGAGTCAATTTAGTATTCAGCCAATGATGGAGGGGGACCTGCCTACTTAAGGTCCTTGTGAACAGATTCAATGTACTCTTTGATAAAGTTCCTAACGGAACGAAACGCGTCAGAGGATGTGAATCTTTGTGATGTCCAGCACCACGTTTGAATAAAAGTTGATTTTATCTTCATCTACGGCTGAGTTCCTATTTGCGCAGTGACCGCCAACATTCCATTTACTTTGCAGCTTCATATTGGCCCGCATGACGTGTGGCTTTAAATGCAAGGTAGTACTGGCCTTTCCTCTATGGAACCAGGGCGTCTCTATAACTAAAATGAACGTGGTTCAGTTTTGGGGACCCATTCTTGTAAGGGGGAGAAAGGGGGGCCTTTTGCTTTAAGTAGTGTTTATGTACTTTGCAGTGCTGCACATTGGCACTTGTTGAGTGATGTTGACATGATTCTGAATCAGATTTTAGAGCCAGTGTCTGAAAGGCATTGTTGGAGCCAGTGTCTGAAAGGCAGTCACCAAGGTCACGGACTGACGGAGAGGCAGTGTACACCACAATGGAGGTGTATTTTGGTCTTAGGGTTATTTACCCTTTATTTATGATACCTGGGTGCTGGGATTTGGTTCTTTATTTTTTTCCTTTCTAGGGGGGGTATTTCTGCCTCTTTTATGTCATTGTCATATGCTGTTGCAGCTAGCTCTTTATCCCTTTCTTTCTAGGGCTTGTTTATCTTCATGGAAGACTATTTGTGCCTCTCCAGGGGAGTTATTGCCCTTCAGTGACAGTTTAGTGGGATCTCACGCATGCGCGGGACTCTCATTCTTGTGGTCGGCTCGGGGCATGCGCGGACCTCCGCTGTAGTTCTGGCATCTCCCCGTGTTGACAGACAAGGGGATCTGCACGCAGGTGAAAGCTGCAGTATTTACTCTGCTCAAGCAAAGGGAGGGAAATTGATCCAAACAATTACTGAAAGGGTGGTGCTCACAGGGAAAGAAAGAATCCCTTTAGTGTGGCACTAAGGAAAGTGCACCCTAATTAAAACTTACATTTTATTATAAACTGATTAAAATTAATTGTTTGGAGAAACCACATACAAAAAACAAACAAACAAATAATAATTGAAAGACGGAGAGGCGTGGTAGGGTATTTAATGGAGGTGTAATTATATATAAATACCTCTTTAGTAAATCTTAATAGACCCTAGAATGTGGGTGATCTCTATACCAAGGTAAGTATGAGTATATCTCTGAACCCCTGTGACCATTGCAGTAAAATGGGGTGAAGGCAGTTGAATGTACTTGTCTGCTAGATGAAAAGTGAGGCTGTATACATTGATGGCTGAGTTGGGGCAGCCACTACATACCTCACTCAGTATATATCAATATACACTACTATAAACTCTGATATAATTTCGACCAGTCTATTGTGAGACCAGCCACACTCACTGCAGATATAGGAGAGATCAACCCTGAAGTCTGAGTGCGCTTGCTGCCCACGGACGCAGTCTACGAAGCACTCAGTGTATGGCCCACACCTCACCGATGAGCCGACGTCACGTGATGGTGAGAGGGGTTCAGAGATATACTCATACTTACCTTGGTATAGAGATCACCCACATTCTAGGGTCTATTAAGATTTACTAAAGAGGTATTTATAGATGTAGCTAGGTTATCCTTCTTACCTGCATATGGCCAGGATCGAGGGCGGGTGCTGCCGGGAACAAGCGGCAGACCCGACGGCCAATTCGGAAGGTGGGGGCCGGAGCAGGGAGCAGCGCGTCTCCTCCGGTATGCGGCCGGTTGCCGGGGACGCGATCGGGCCGTTGCTAAGGCCGCGGTCGCGTTGTTAGGGTCCCGGCGGCTAGCGAAGCAGGGCGTCGCCATTGTTAGTGCGGTTTGCGCATGCACAGTGCAGGGTTGCCAGCCCCCAGGGTGCATAGGGGCAGAACCACCTGACACCAGGGAGCCAATAGGGCTGGACATCACTGGGCAGACGGAAAAGGATACATTTCGCGGGCTTGAGCACGTTGTCAGTTGGTGAACGGAGCAGCTAGGGGAAGGAGGTAGGGTGCAGGAGTCAGTGACTCCCTGCACTAGGCCAGCAATCCCCTAGGCCCCAGATAGCCCTGAGTCACCCTAGCTAAGTGTTGTAGGGACAGGCCCTAGCTTAGGGACTCTGCCCCATTATCTATTTGTTAGTAGGGAACACAGAACATTGCTTGTTTGCTGGGAGAGAGCTGGACTATTTCCAGAGGGGGATCGCCCCTGAGGGATCATCCTGTGGTGGATCACGGATATCGTGTAGGAGCCCGCCGTGATCCTTTGTGAAGTCCGTTGCAGGTCCGAGCACTGGAGTGCTCGGCAGGTAATCCAAAACATCAAGTGCACCAACAAGGCCTATCACCAGACATAGTGACTGCGCAATCACACACGCACATGTATATGACTTGGTAGTGTGAGACATTGGAGGTACTGGACACGGGGTGGGATCCTTCCGTGGGAGGGGGCGCATAAAGTGTTGGCGTCCGCCGTGGCGTATAAAGTGTGGGCGTCCGCCGTGGAGCAAGATAGCGTTAGCGTCTTACGAGACGCCGTGGTTAGTGACTCCTCTAGGGAGGGACACAGGGTAATGTGGTATGCACGTATGTTTCTTTGTTCATAAGTAAACGGTATTGGTTATTATACATACAGTCTATGTGTTTATTGTGTGATGTCCTGCGAGGAACAATTCCTGCTCTGCTAGGAACCATCGCAGGTGGAGGCGCTGCACCAAGTACGAGAGTACTGTTATTCTTAATATATTGCCCCAGGTTCCCCGTGGCGGAAGCTCAGCCCTCCTGTGAGCCACCAGGTAAAGCACCACACCCTGGTAACACTGTATGTCCTTCGCACCCACACTATAATCTGCGATTGGGTGGGGGAATACCCGTTACATATATAATTACACCTCCATTAAACACCCTACCACCCCTCTCCGTCTTTTAATTATTATTTGTTTGTTTTTTGTATGTGGTTTCTCCAAACAATTTATTTTAATCAGTTTATAATAAAATTTCAGTTTTAATTAGGGTGCACTTTCCTTAGTGCCACACTAAAGGGATTCTTTCTTTCCCCTCACCTATCTCCCGTGTTGGCTTCATCTGCCAGTGTTGTTAGACAGTCACTGACATCGGGGATTGGAAGCCTGCTTTCACAGCATAGGAGTAGTGGCTAGTAGGACCGCAGTGTTGTGACGCGTTGCCCTCACTGAAGCAGCCTTTACACTGATGTCGGTCCCACAGTACATGTGGGTTACACCGCACATGCACAGTTGTCTGTCGCGGATGTGACGTCACATATACTCCGACTTTCGCGCCAGTCCTCACCTGCAGTGACTTACAAGTGTGAGTGTGGGGGTATATTAGGTGATCATTGTATATTTGTTGTCAGCTCTCACCTTGATAAAGACTGCATTTGCAGTCAAAATGTTGGATTTTTTGCTGTATTAAATTACCTTTTTGGAAGACCGAGTGCCTGGATTTTTGCTCTTTACCTGTTCACACAACTGAACAGGTTAAGGCATTAACGTGGGAATGACAATTAGGATGATGGGATTAGGACACAGTGTCCAGAGGGAAAACCACTTCCACCACCCATAAGGTGATGAGGCCCCCATCTTCCTGGTTTTGGACATTTTTTTATTTGAAACCCCAAGGAACTGTGCACAGTTCAGCAGTGGTCTACTGAATTATATGTGGTGCAAGCGTACCCACTTGGGACCACTGCACTGTACAGCCATGTGCACCTGGATCAAAGGGAGACCTAGAAACACTACCGTCAACAGTCTTCCTCTAGACAGGCCAGAGGGTAGTCATTATTATCAGCCCCACCACACCACCATCCTGCTCACCACCTATGAAGAGAGCCAGCAGAACTAGGAGGAGCTGTAGGCCTAGGTTCGCTAAGTGAGGCAATTGACCTCAGCCTGTGCCCTCTCTACTTTCTCCATCATCATCATCACGACCAAGAGTACCACCATCACAGCAGGGACTGGGAGTGAAACCCTGTAGAGGTAGGGACTGAGAGTACAAGACCACAGAAGCCTTACCTCTGGGCATCATGTAACATAGATTGCCTTTTCTGTGGAAAAACAGTTTGTGAGGGTGAAAGCATGAGTGAGGCCCACATGTTTGAGTGGCAGAAGCAAATGTGGAAGAGGGACATGCAGTGGCAGTGTTCTCCATACTCATCATCATCATCATCATAATACACCTGTACTACCTCTCCCCCTTCCCTTAGAGTAGTCTACTACACCACCCTGCAGCTATGAAAAGTACAAATATGTATTCTTTTATGTATTTAAACCATTTATTGTCCAACTTCTCCATTACTTTCCATGCATGGCTGCAGCTGCTAGTGTGCTACTGACACTGCTGCTGCTGAGATGACATTATTCTTGCTATTTAGGTAATAGAAATTGGCAACATGGTGGTACTTGAGTGTGGTACAGTACAATACTCAGTTGATGCTACTCAGCTGTAGCTCTAAGTTTCATTCTCTCAATCAGTCACAGTCATGTCATGTGTGTATACAGTATATTCTATCATTCTTGTTATTTATAGGATGATGAATGACATGACACAGTATTGTAGCATTATATGACATATGTCTGACATACATTCTGCTCTTTGACATTGGTAAATTGGTGGCCTTATTTGGTATACGTTGACCGGCAAGTCTGAGATGGCACTACTGGGGTTGGCAGTTAGGGCCCAGTTGGTGGACACCGGTGTTGGTGGTGGGTACTATTACAGGTGGCACTGGTTAGCTAAGAGTAGCCAGACTCTTACTAGAAGAAGACATGTCAAGGACTGACAGTATCAGTTCTCTTTCTGGCAAGTCGAGTTGTCACTAGGTGGTGCTCATTTGCATGCCATTACCCAGAATCCCTGGCTGCAGTGGGAGCACTGTTTGCTAAGCGATAATGGGGAAAGACAGGGTTGCAGACACGTCTGAGACATGCAAATGCACTTCAAGTGCTCCAATGGAAACCAGGTGAAGAAACAACCCCCAACCTCAGATACCCTATTTTCTAAAATATTGTGTTAATAAACTATATACTGTATAAGCTCCAATTAAATAAATTAAAAAAAAAGATCTAAACTGAATTTATATATCTGAGAACAGAATTTAGGAATGAAAATGATAGAAAACGGTTTAATTAGGGCACAGATTAGCAGTACTGGATAAACAGGATAGCAGGCAAGGTAATATAAACAGGACTGGGAAACTGGGACAGGAACTGGCAAACAGGAACAGGGACATAGAAATAGGGACAGGACTGGGGCATGGGCAGGTAACAGGGACGTGGACTGGCGAGCAAACAAAGTTGAAACGCATGGAAGAGGCAACTTCCTGGACTTTAAATAAGGGTCAGAGGAGGAAGTGGGTGAGTTCTGGACTGCAATACCTCCTGGGAGTTGTAGTTCTTTGGGGATACACCTGGTGGACAACTTCAACTTTGCAGCCAGAATAAACTTCACAAGGGCAGGTTTTCAGAACACTTCAAATCCTGGCTAATTGCCGATGCACAGGTCGTACAATATACATCGAGATTCAATTTAGGAAATGAAATAGCCAGATAAGGTTAATACTGTAAAAATCAAGAGGTGGTAGGCATTGAAGGCATTGGGAAGCCTCCAACCCGTTTGTGAGTTGTGCTTGTTACATCAAACATGATATCACACAGAAGCCGCCGCATGTTTCACTCCTAACTGGAGCTTCTTCAGGGGTCCAAATAATGAAAATGAAATGCTGATTTAAGATACCAGTTACACGGAGCAGTTTCTGTTATTAAACAGAATTAAGACACCGTCGCACATCACTGTTGGTCGCATCACACCCAAAAATATATCTTTTGGCAAAACATTAGGGCAAACCAAACTAGACTTACAGTACATCTTTATCACACACCTAGAAAGCAAACGGCAATTGTGTTTCATTGTCTACAATAAAGAAGCCATGAGTTTTCAAATAGTACAGAATCTTTTTTGAAATAACTATTTCTGATTAAATTATATATCTTCAATGGAAGCAGCCAATTTGACTACTTAAACCCACTCCTGATTGACTCCATTTTCCGGAAATGTTTGACTGTGTTCCTCACAGCACAATAATAGGTGATGTCTGTGGCAGCCAAGGAATATGAATCCCATACCTCATAGCAGTTCTCAATCTAATAACTGGCACACCACTATGACTTTTCTTGTGTGTGGTGCAATGTTCTACATCCCAGCGCGTTTCGAGAAATTGTATTTCCCTTAGTCGAAGGAATGTCCATTTCAGGTAGCAATGGTAGCACTATCTACTTCTACACCTTCCTGAATATACTGTATCAAAGATAGATTATATATATATATAATCTATCTTTGATACAGTATGTAACGGGTTTCCCCCCCCCAATCTCACATTGGCCCGGGTACTCTAACAACCAACCCCCATTACGTGTTTGTGTTTGGTGGTGCACCTGTAGGCTACAGGACTCCTGAGTCTCCCGCTTGATGTTATTAGGGGATTTCCAGCAGGACAGGTAGCTGAGGTAGTGGGTGCGAGTTCAACTTACATCATGTGCAGCGCCTCCACCTCATCAGGATCTGTGCTTCCGCAGGGAGATGGTCCTGGTGAGGAACTCCTTCTTGGTGGTGCCATCCACTGCTGAGTAATTTCACACTCACACAGTGGGGATATCGTTAACAAGGTCATCTTTATTGTAGACGGTGATGTAGCAGACTGCCCCATGCAGCTGCCGGCTCTAGCCGCACATCTCTCCGTGCTGTCCCTTTGCCAGGTACGCCCTCCCGAATTGAAGTGGGATTCCCTCTTCTCCTAGGGAGATCCTCTCTGTGCCAGGTCCCTGGACACAGAGTGGCTTAGACAGGCTGATTGGTCAACCTGGACCGCTAGTTACTTCACTAGGGTCACAAAGTGTTCCTACAATCCCTTATGCAGGCAATACAACTTCCCAACAACTTCCCACAGCTGCTCGAACACACTCTAACTAACTGTGTTGTGCCGTATATACTTCAGGAGGCAGGCGCATCCCTGATGTCACTATCCAGGGACTCAGAGCATACAGCCACTCCCCTCCATACATAGGGCACCTCACCATGGTGTGAGGGAAAACCTCCATAACTACTGCTGGCATACCTGTACTTACCAGGACTTACTGCCAACAGAGAGGAAAGTAATATACCATTATTATGCATGGCTATATACTCCCCCTGGTGAATCCCCACCGTCCCGGCTGGGGCCTAAATTTGGTGTACCTTGCTCCAGGAAACACTGAAAAAGAACACACAAATTAAGCGTTAAACATTATCACCTTCACATAATAATGACAGAACAGCCGCTCACTGACCAGCAGAGAGCGCCAAAGGAAAAGGCAGACCACTCTTTGACGGGACCTAATAGTAGTGTCGAGGGTCTGGTTTCTTCAACTCCCGCCCCGCTGCATTGGTGACTGTCAAGCTAAACTCTCGGGGCAAGCCTCGCTCATTACAATACACCACCTTGTGCATATAAATGCTGCGCCCGATTTTCCAGACCCGCATCAGTTGGGAGACCCTCTGCTCAGCCTCAACTCCCTTAATGGCTCCTCCCTTATTAACGATATAGTATTCTATATCATTACGAAGCCACCTCTCTCGATTGTCCTCTATTTCCCTCATCAGAGGTTCAGGGACATATGGGTATTCAAGCCCATGGGACCTTTTATATTTGGCTGCAATAGCCCGTTCAGCTCGGCAGGCCCGGGTTAACTAAGTTTGCCCAGCCTTTCCCGGTAACACCCATGACAGGGGCTCATCTGACTCCACCGGATCATCTAACCCTTCAGATCCCTTTGGGGTAATAAGACCTCCTTGTATTCGGTCCCACCTTACTCGTAGCTCCTTGAGATAGGCCTCATCGTCAAAATCCCCAGGAGCCCACCAATGGTCAACCACCCCATCCCTTTCTAGAATGAAACGGGTGCGGTCTATCCAGGCGACATAACCCTCATATAATGGTGCCCACCACCTAGTTTCCCGTACCTCCCCTGAGTTGGGTTCTAGTGGCTCTTCCTCCTCAGGCCCACCCGATGATACCCCTGAAGTACCCTCAGATGGCGCAACCCTTTCCTTATGCTGTGACCAGTGTCCACGTCGGGAAATCCTTCCTCCACCCTCCGACCCATCATCCGAAGTTCCCCAGTCCAGGCTTCCAGTCCGTTCTTCGGTAGGACCCCGGGAATCCCCTGACATCCCCAAGCTAGAGGTTGACCCGAAGGAGCAGGTGACAGGGACAGGGGATTGAACTAGGGCCTTGGGGCAAACTTTGGGTATGGACGATGTTGGGGGACGGGGCCGGACGGTAGGTACCGGCAGGGTCACGGCCTGCTCCTCCGCTATACCTGACTCACGTCCGCCACAAAGTCCATTCTTTCCTTCGGCAGCTGAGCCTCTCGCTCTCCGGTTCGAGCGCCCACTCCGTCTGTCCGTAGGGGATCGACTCCCACTGCTCGACCGTAGAGGCGCAATCGCCTCCCACTCGACACCGCTCAGGTCATCCGGAACTGCCTCTGGACACGCACGTGCTGCGACGCCATCTTGGGTTGGGTCCCCAATCGAGACCTCTTCCTCCACGAGGACATCCGGCAACGCCCTTCTGCTGGGCGGTCCAGCCTGACCCTGGATCCGCTCTTCGTTCACCTCCACCCCCGGAATCTGCGGTGAGCACGGAGTTAACCTACTGCTCCGCAGGGTCGGGGTGGATCGACCTCCTTCCGACCCGCTAGTCACCACGGCAGTGGGACTCCGGCGCTTGGGTTGGTGCGGTACTGGAGACACTCGACTCCGTGTCTCCACACCACGAGGGATAGCATCTCGCCACGGAATACCACTAGTATGGTACTCCGCCAACAAGTCCTGTGCCTCTGCCAGCCTGGCACACTCCTCGTCCAAGGACTCTAATTTACAGTTCGGACGGGGTATCCCAGTAGGGGACCGTCGATGGGCTCCTTTCCGGTCACCTCTCCGATGGCTGGTTTTCTCGGCCTTAAGAACTCGGCTTGATTCCGGCTCCGCGAGACCTGCACTCACACTCCACAGTGCACCCGGAAGCTCTGCCGCCGACATCGGGGTAGGATCTTTCATCCCCACGGCTTGTACAGGCACAAATGTCGTCATAGGCCACATATATTGCAGTCCACAATGAGGGCATCGAACCTCACTGCCCACGGCTCCGCCAGGCAGTCTGCACTGCAGGCAGAGACAGACCACTGTCTCCACACCCTCTACGTGGATAATCAGGAAGCCTCCTGGAGCCGAATAGGGGTGGGTGGATATCAAGGGACTCTGTTCCACTTTCTCCGCTTGCTCAGCCATGGTCACCAACGGAAGCACTCGTCCTAGCGGTCTGTATTGATCAATGGCTCTTCGCAACTGAAGTGCAGGGGATGGTAGAGCAATCCTTCCCCCCACTTCCTCCATCGGCATCCGGTGGAACTGCAGACCACTCCCCCTGGTTGAAACTAGGGGGATGTCTCGCCGCTTTGTAGGCTGACCCAGCACTGGGGCGGAGTGAGTCATAGTCCATGAGGGCGCGGCTCCAGCTTTCGCGCCAAACTCCCCAACTGGGTGGAGTTTCCTCGTTGCCGCCAATCCTGGCCAACAATTAGCAAACTGCAAAGTTGCAAGACTTTCTGCAGCTGGCTCACGCGGTGTCCCAGGAACGCGGGAACCGCCATTTTGGTAAGTACTGTCCTTCTTCATATTTGAGGTAGCATCTGGCTGTTTGTTTATTGGTGTGTAACAAAGTCCATTTCGTTCCTCCCATCTCGCAAGGCTGTCGTCCTCACTATTCTCGGGGGTATCTTCCCGAGAACATAGGCATGACAAACACGGCGCAGCCACGGCTTTCATGCCATTCCATAACAAACACACAAGAGTCTCTCCTGTAGCTTGTTCTCCTTCCTCATCCCGGCATCCTGGACCTTCTGCTCTTTGCAGATCCTCCATTCTGAAGGTCGCTTCTTGCTCACTGTATACTGGATTATTGTACATGGAGCTCCGCTCTGCGGGGCAGCTACCACATCCGTACAATAAACATGCCTTGTGCACCACCTTGTGTACCTAACATAGGTCTAACTCGTGTTTGCACTACCTCAGGCTAGGCTCACTCTCTCAGTGTCTACTGTATCTCCTTCCTCCCAGTCTGTGCTCCCTTCGGTAAGTGATCTGGAATGGCTAGAGTACTCTGGGATCCATGCAGTACTTGGGCGTCTACCTCTCTTGGTCAGCCTAGTGCAGACCGTCTCCAGGAGTCCTGACCTAGTTAACAGGCTATCCCTTCAGGCGTCCTACCCCTAGCGCGACCTCAAGGTGACTCGGACAGCTATAGCCCCTCTCCAGACCCACTAACTCCTCTCAGGTTTCCAGGGTATCCCTGCGGTTCCATCCCAACGCAGCACAAAGTGGCAGCATACACTTTCCCTGTTTCCTAGCGTGTGCCTAGCAAAAGCCTGTCCTGTTTAATAGATATATATATCAGCAGCGCCTCCAATTGTAACGGGTTTCCCCCCTCCCCCCCAATCTCACATTGGCCCGGGTACTCTAACAACCAACCCACATTACGTGTTTGTGTTTGGTGGTGCACCTGTAGGCAACAGGACTCCTGAGTCTCCCGCTTGATGTTATTAGGGGATTTCCAGCAGGACAGGTAGCTGAGGTAGTGGGTGCGAGTTCAACTTACATCATGTGCAGCGCCTCCACCTCATCAGGATCTGTGCTTCCGCAGGGAGATGGTCCTGGTGAGGAACTCCTTCTTGGTGGTGCCATCCACTGCTGAGTAATTTCACACTCACACAGTGGGGATATCGTTAACAAGGTCAGCTTTATTGTAGACTGTGATGTAGCAGACTGCCCCATGCAGCTGCCGGCTCTAGCCGCACATCTCTCCGTGCTGTCCCTTTGCCAGGTACGCCCTCCCGAATTGAAGTGGGATTCCCTCTTCTCCTAGGGAGATCCTCTCTGTGCCAGGTCCCTGGACACAGAGTGGCTTAGACAGGCTGATTGGTCAACCTGGACCGCTAGTTACTTCACTAGGGTCACAAAGTGTTCCTACAATCCCTTATGCAGGCAATACAACTTCCCAACAACTTCCCACAGCTGCTCAAACACACTCTAACTAACTGTGTTGTGCCTTATATACTTCAGGAGGCAGGCGCATCCCTGATGTCACTATCCAGGGACTCAGAGCATACAGCCACTCCCCTCCATACATAGGGCACCTCACCATGGTGTGAGGGAAAACCTCCATAACTACTGCTGGCATACCTGTACTTACCAGGACTTACTGCCAACAGAGAGGAAAGTAATATACCATTATTATGCATGGGTATAGTATATTCAGGAAGGTGTAGAAGTAGATAGTGCTACCATTGCTACCTGAAATGGACATTCCTTCGACTAAGGGAAATACAATTTCTTATATATCTTAGTCAAGTGGGAGGAATATATTAATAAAGAACTAGACAAATCTAAGTGACTTGCTATCTGGAAAAATATCAAAACACAAAACCCCAGTAAGTTCTTTTTGGGAACCCCTGAGCCCCCACAAAATATATATGTATATAAGTGTCAAAAAGGAGAGCTATTGAGCGTGGCATATGCATACAACAGACGACAGAGAAGTGTTAGGACTTGCGAACAGGGTCTACCTTGTCGTGGCTCACAATGCTTTGGCCAAAAGGTTAAACTAAATGACCCTTTTTCAAGAGAATATATAAGTATTTTACTGTGTGTTTCTGTCATGTTGGATGTAGCATTGGGCTTCTCTGTCGTCTGTTGTATCTGGAAAAATACCCGTAAAGATTCCAGGTCATCTTCTATCTACATAAATAGTAATAGCATCTTGTTTAGGTGGTATTCACTGTCAGATCGCCCACACTCCCTGATGTACTGGGGAGACTGCGGTGCACGAGGTTCCGTTTGCCAAAATAGTGGCAATGCCCTCAAATTGTGAGTATCACAGATCATTTTATTTCACTCAATCCCTGCACATTCCTTTTTAGTTTTAGGATCCCGATGGTCTATTTAAGTAGGCTACTATGATTAATAATATATTAGCTACTATTTTCATTTCTGCTACTCGTTATTCGCAGATGCTTGGAAGAAGCCATAGCCTCCATGGCCTTGTGAGCTCCAACCACCCCAATGTGAAAGCTTTCAATGCACATCTTTCAGATTTATATTTCTCTGACTCATCCCTCTCTCAGTCCGTAGCTCCTCTTACTTCTCTTGTTTTTTGGCTGTATAAACCCAATTAAGATCAAGTAACACACACACACAAAAAAAGAATAAACCCTACAGCTCTAGTAATGTAATTTTAATATTGGCGGGACAAAGAACTAAGATTACTGCCTATGGGGGGAAAAAAACCTTTCTTAAAAGGAATTAATGGACCCAGCTGAGAGATCATAAAACAATATCTAAGCATACACTCTCTGAATAGTTTGGGCTCCCAGAGAGGCCTATTTCTTCTCAGCATCTAATGTTTTTGTATTACATATTCATCAGTTTTGTCCTAGTGCAATTAAATATGCATGATCAGTGATAGGTTAAAATCAATACAAGCCTATAGGATGCACTGCTTGTGGTGGCAACATGAAAGCCCACTGTGAATCACTGCTGAATGATCTTGTGATTGCAGATTGTGATGTAGTGACAGGGGGCATCAAACTGAATCATTATAAAATGCCTTAAAATAAAATGTTTTAGAAACATCTTATCGTGTATCTGGATCATCCGTAATGTAAATTTCTTAAGAGTTGTATATTTCTATTTATTGTTGATATTAATGTTCTAGAAAAAAAGATTGATTCAAAAAAAGGCTGTAGAAAAAGCTATATATTGTCCCTAACTGTCCATGAAATGTCTGTAAATATAATATATATATATATACACACACACACACTTTTTTGTCTTTACCCAGGAAATACTTGAAAACGAGAGCCATCTCTCAATGTATTATTTCCTGGTAAAATATTTGAGAAATAAATATAGTAAGACCGTCAATGTTATTGCCTCAACATGAGGTGGATTGGTAAACCGAGATTCCATGGTATAGTCAAGGAGATACCCTTCTCAGGGCTGCTGACAGGGGGGGAGGGACACAGCCGGGACTTCTTCCCGGGCCCAGTAAGACAGGGGGCCCAGGCACTCTCGTATGCCAGATCTGCAGAGGTGCCTGTCTGAGGATGCCAGCTGGTGGAAGGGAAGCCCCTCTGACTGGCACCTCTGCAGGCACTCTCTGACTAGCACCTCTATAGGTCCCCTCTAGCAGGCCCCCTCCATCCTCTACTGCAGGTAAGAACATCCCCCCTCCCCCCTCACAACAATTGTTTTTGATCTTTCTGGCCCCCAGGTCCATACCTTTACCCCAGGCCCCTAGCTCCTCCCCCAGGCACATAACTATCTCCTTCCACCAATGCACATAAATACACCCCCCATCCTTAGCCAAAGATTATCTCCCTCCCTCAGGGATCCACAGTGCACTGTGAGGAGGTTCCCTGCTCTCTTTATTTGTCCTGGACCCTAACATTTCTGTTGGCAACCCTGACCCATATAATCACTAGGTACTCTGGGAGATATGCTAATGTCTATTCAAAGTACATTTAAATAAGTCACACATCCTAAAATATATCCTTAAGGCCCTTGTGATGATGTGGGTACCAGTGTCAGACCCAACAGTATTAGAACCGACAACCCTGCCATTTGGGGCAGTAGCTCTAGCATTAAACTAAATATACTTTGAATAGACATTAGCATATCTCCCAGGGTACCTAAGATATGGTCCTTTTCAGCACAAGAATCTCTCCCTAATTTATTTGGAGGGAGGTTTGAGGTGACATATATACAACTGGAGATACCATTAAGTTGGGAACTGATAATGAAGGCAGATATATCAATATTTTAGGTTAATGTCAACTAAGAGCTTTTTTTGAGCAGATGCCTGAGGGTGATATTGTTATTACTATGGCATAAGCTTGTTAGTGTTTATTTAGGTAAATAAATTAGTGGCGTATGTCATCTCAGTGACTGTGTGTGTGCTCTTTGGGGTTGAAACATTGATATGATCAGGATGTAGAAAACAAACCACAATCACAAGATAATTACAAAATATAAGCCTGAATTTAGTTTACCTTGTAAATTTACCTACAGTATGACATTATACAGCTGCACAGGTTTTTTTTTAAATTACATACAGTACTGTATTTTTGTATATGGCAATTCACTTGGCTTTTCAAATTATTTTCCCGTTTTCACACCATAATTCAAAATGCCACTGAGGTTGCTCACTGCCTATGAACTGTGCATTACTGCAGTAACTTTATATTTAGCCAGTACTACAATTATATTGTGCTTTCTTCATGTTTGGTGGCCTAAACATCCCCATTATTTGTCACAGCTGATGTGTTCCACAGGCTTGTCAGATCTTCTTAACTGTCATATACACAGGTTATGGTGAGAAAAACTGATTAAAAAAAACTTTCCACCATACATACAGCAATGATAAAGAACACACAAGGCCACTAACGGCTCTCCCTGGGGCCCAGAGTCTCCACCTGCCCCCTCCCCCCCCCCCCTAGTCTGCAAACTGGCAAGTCCCCCTTCTCTTACACTTCTCTCTTTCTCTTTCCCCTCACCTCCTCACTTACCACCCCCCCTCTCTCACTCTGCCACATCTCTCAATCATCCCTCTTTCACTCACCCACCTCTATCACTCACCCTCACTCAGTCCTCCCACTCATTCAGCCCTCACTCCTATCTCTCACTCAGTCACCCCTCTCTTTAGCTTACTCAGCCCCCTCTATCTCATAGAGCACTCTCTCACTCACTACTCTCGCTCATCCCTCTCTCACCACTCACCTCTCTCTCTTACTCAACCCTCTATCTCTCACTCAGCCCCCTCTCACACTCATCCCTCACTCACTTACCCCTCCCTCAGTCCTCACTCACTCATCCCTCTCTCACTCCTCTCTCTCTCACTCACCCCTTTCTTTCTCTCTTACTCAACTTTCTCTCCCTCACTCAGCCCCTGCTCACTCACTCAGCCCTCACCCCTCTCACTTTCTCACTCAGCGCTCACTCACCCCCTCTCTCTTACTCATACCTCTCTCTTTCACTCAGCTCCCCCACTCACAACTCTCTCACTCAGCCTTCATTCACCCCTCTATCTTACTCCCCCCTCTCCCCCTCTCCCTCACTATCTCACTCACTCCTCCCTTTCTCTTACTCAGCCCTATCTCTGACTCAGCTCCCTCCCTCTCACTCACCCATCCTTCTCTCACTCCTCTATCACCCCAGTCTCACTAAATCACCCCTCTCTCTCACTCACTCCACTTCTGGGCTGGTCCAACTTCCGGCACTGGCTGGATGCATCGGGGAGAGAGTGAGTTTGGTTATGGACATAATAACAGCCAATCTGTGAACGATTTGGGACTAAGAGAGAGAGGTGCTTTTATGAGGGGTGGCCATGAAACGTGGAGGCAGAGCTGCAGGAGCCTGAATGCCTTCATGCTCGGTTGGGTATGTCCGGTGGCCAGTCTGAGTCCTGCTGAGAGATAGCTGAGATCCACTGAAGGGAGAGCAGTACCTACTGCGACAAGTGCACAGAGGTTTGATCTCCGTCGGAGGGGACCCTCAATGGCTGCAGTTAAAGTGGTACTGAAGCAACTCTATGACGTACAGGCCTGCAACACTTTAGTGCACTAAGAGCTCCCATGGTTTTCCGGCACCATCATATAGGTCCAGATACCCAGGATTGGGTGGTCCACTCTTAATTAACACTGACACACACCTGCGCAGTGCTTTTGTTAAGTGTTACATATATGTATGCTGTACGATGAGTATATGATGAATATAGTAATACTTTGCTGAGGTCTTTAGAACTGGGTAATGATTACATAAAAGCAATTGTAGCATTCATGCCGCTACGTTTGGCATATCGAGAGCAATAAAGAACTCAGGCCCCCACCTCAGCCCCTGGTGGCAGTCTGGGACAGAGAACTAAGAGGGGTTACATATGTATATGTAAAGATATATGATCCTCAATCAGAAGTTTCATTCACATACAGGCACATTATACATCATATAAGTCGCTGTGTATCAGTATGTCTCTTTAGTCCCATCGACACGGTTTTATAAGGGGTTTGTTGGTGGGTGCCGGCACAGTGTTGGAGCTCTTCTTGAGAGTGTGTATAATCGTAGCAGGCCTGTGTCTTCGCAAAGCCTTCAGTACCCTTGTTTGTAATGAAGATCTCTTTAGTTACTCATAACTCCCATAACCCGGTTGGCTGCTGCTCACCATAGACCTTCAGCAAAACTGTCAGTGACCTTATTCTACCAGGTCCTCTGAGACTTGCTGCTCACAGGCTGGACCTCTAGTCTACACAGCACAGACCAACAATCCTACTGTTCGTGGCAGCTCTGACTCCTCGTGATCCGCCAAGGACTCTTAAATCTTTTCCTTAGCCCCTCCTCTTCTTAGTCATCATTATTGTCTAGATGACATGTCTATTATAGCTCATACTCATTAACACAACGCAGATAGGAACCATCCAGTGGGCAGCATGCATACATAGCTGCATGCTTGAGAGGGGGTTACACACTCTCCCTGCTGAAAACTTTACTGTCCCCATCAACCTCATCATGATCTTTTTTACATATGCAAATATCATACAGTATATACATGACAATGCTAATCTAACACCTGATTCCTCTCTAAATCCTGTGACCTTGCTGGTCATGTTGATGATGGCTTTGGTGGAGGGTTGGTATCACCAAAGTCCATAACATCTTTCCTCCCTATATCCATCATCCTCTTAGGATTCATCTGTGTCCACTCTTGTGAAAGATTGAGGTGAAGCACGAGATGAACCTTGTCCTTTATTTAGTTGGTTACTCCTTCTTGGTTTCATATTTAGAGTAGAGGCGCACTGGTCCTTGCTCAGGAAGGCTTGAGCATACCTAGTGAAATGGTCAGTGACCACTAAGATATTGCTAGTGTTCTTATTGTCTGGCTCCAGAGACAGGAAATCCATGCACACCAGGTCCAGGGGTCGACTACTGATTATATTCATGAGAGGGAGTGTCTTCCTTGGCACACAGTGGCCACAATTCTTACAATGCTCTTCGACATCCCTAGGCATATGGCGCCAGTAGAAACGGTCTTGAACCATTCTCAGCATTTTATCAATTCCCTGGTGACCATGGTTATCATGTAGTGAACTCAGTACCACTGAGCGGTACTTGTGAGGGTGTACCAACTGCTTTGTGACTAAATACCGAAACTTTTTAGCAACTCTAAACAACACCCCATTCTTATTACCAGACTAGGCCACTGTCTCACTAACAGCTGAACATCAGGATGCCCCTTCCTAATGGACGAGCTGGATTTCCCGATTCAGGGCTAACAACATTTCTCCCATGCCTGGGTCTGTCCGCTGTTCTTCCTTCAAGTTCAATCGGGGATGTCCAATCATGGTCAATTTCACGGCTAAGTATATGCGGTGGGTATAGCAGTGTGGGGGATTCCCAAGATATCTGCTGCTCAGTTTATATTTGCTGTCGTCATATATCTGGGGGCTTCGATGTGTTTACACAGAGTCCACACTTATGTGGCCATAATTTCTTCCTACTGACCAGGTTCCATGGGACCGTGGCTTTTTGCTTTTTCAGACGTGGCTCCAGAGACAGCAAGTCCTGTTATATCTGTACCTTCACATAAAAGCTAAAAGCTATGACTACACATGTATAGTATATTCTTATTATCTGATACTACAACCTAAGTAGTGCATTCAAAAATCTGCATTTCTTTTTTACACCTCTTCCCAGAGAAAAGCGTGGGGACACCTTCGAAACGCATCACATTTTGCATGTGGAACCACCATATTTTTACTTTAATTGGCATAACAAAAGTCTGCCAACTATTGCCCAAATTCAGTAAGCAGCATTGCACATTTTTTACATGGCCCTAACCATCAAAGCAAATAATATAGAAATATTCCGTTTTTACTCCTGTTAAAATTGTAAGGCTTATTTTTAACTCCAGGTAAAAAGGAAATTAATTAGGGAGCTATCTAAAACCTAATTACATAGTTACATAGTAGATGAGGTTGAAAAAAGACGTACAGTATGTCCATCAAGTTCAACCTATGCTAAATTTAGACAACAGATACTTTATCCTTTATCTATACTTACTTATTGATCCAGAGGAAGGCAAACAAAAAACCCCAGAGTCATATAATCCAATGATGTCTCATAAGGGGAAAAATAAATTCCTTCCTGACTCCAAGAATTGGCAATCGGATTAATCCCTGGATCAACATATTTCCCATGTATACTTATTTGGTATATCCCTGTATACCTTTCCTATCTAAAAAGATGTCCAACCTTTTTTTGAACAAATCTATTGTATCTGCCATCACAGTCTCCATGGGTAAAGAATTCCACATTTTAACAGCCCTTACTGTAAAGAACCCTTTCCTTTGTTGATGGTGAAATCTCCTTTCCTCCAGCCTTAAGCGATGGCCCTGAGTCCTTTGTACTGCCTGTGGGATGAATAGTTCTTTTGAAAGCTCCCTGTATTGTCCCAGAATATATTTGTATATAGTTATCATATCCCCTCTTAGACGCCTCTTTTCTAATGTAAATAAATCTAATTTAGCTAGCCTCTCCTCATAAGTTAGATTGTCCATCCCCTTTATTAATTTGGTGGCTCTTCTCTGCATTCTCTCTAGTTCCATAATGTCTTTTCTTAGGATTGGTGCCCAAAATTGTACTCCATATTCAAGGTGAGGTCTTACTAATGCTTTGTAAAGGGGCATAATTATGTTTACTTCCCTTCCATCCATTGCCCGTTTGATGCAAGATAAGATCTTGTTTGCCTTTGCAGCTACTGCATGACTTTGGGCACTATTGCTAAGCCTGCTGTCTACAAGCACTCCTAAATCCTTCCCCATCAAGGATTCCCCCAATTTATCCCCATTTAATTTGTAATTCGCCTTTTTATTCTTGCATCCCAAATGCATAACCTTACATTTAGCTGTATTAAACCTCATGTGCTATTAACCTGCCCACGTTTCCAATCTCTCCAAGTCCTTCTGAAGAGAAATTACATCCTGCTCAGATTCTATTACCTTACACAATTTAGTATCATCAGCAAAGATGGAGACTTTGCTTTCAATGCCAACCTCAAGGTCATTAATAAACAAGTTAAAAAGCAGGGGTCCCAGTACCGATCCCTGAGGTACTCCACTCATGACTTTAGCTCAACCTGAAAAAGTTCAATTTATGACATCCCTCTCTTGTCTGTCCTTTAACCAGTTTTCAATCCAGGTGCATATATTATTACTGAGTCCAATTTGCTTTATTTTGTACACCAACCTCTTGTGTGAAACCGTATCAAAAGCCTTTGCAAAAATCTAAGTAGACCATATCAACTGTATTATCCTGGTCTAAATTCCTACTTACCTCCTCAAAGAAACAAATAAAGTTAGTTTGGCATGATCTATCCTTCATAAATCCATGCTGACTATTACTAATGATTTTATTTTCCATTAGGTATTCCTGAATATGATCCCGTATTAAACCTTCAAGAAGTTTCCCCACTATTGAAGTCAGGCTTACAGGTCTGTAATTCCCTGGTTGTGATCTAGCTCCCTTTTTAAATATAGGCACCACATCTGCTTTACGCCAATCTTGTGGTACTGAGCCTGTGGAAATGGATTCCTTGAATATTAAATATAATGGTTTGGCTATTGCTGAGCTTAACTCCTTGAGAACTCTTGGATGTATGCCATCGGGGCCAGGTGCCTTATTTACTTAAATTTTTTCAAGTCGCTTATGAACTTCTTCCTCAGTTAACCAATTATTCATTAATATGGAGGTTGTGGCTTCCTCCTGCGGCACTACTATTGAACTTGATTCTTCCCTGGTAAACACAGAGGCAAAGAATTTGTTTAATACCTCTGCTTTTTCCTTATCTCCAATAATCTGCCTACCATCTCACACTGAAAGGGTCCAATATTTTCTTTTCTCATTTTTTTGTTATTAAGGTACTTAAAGAACTTTTTAGGGTTGACCTTACTTTCTATTGCAATCCTTTTTTCATTTTCCATTTTTGCTAATTTTATTGCCCTTTTGTAATTAATTCATCCCATATTTATTAAGTAGCAGTTAATGTTGATAAATAACGCTATGATACTTAACTCCTACTTAAGTGGTGGTGTTATTGACACATTTGCACAGTTCCAGTATATGTGTTGGTCATGGAGAAAATGTAGATTTGTTTTTAAATAATCCATTATTCATCATAAGCATGGAAAAAAACTTAATTCAGTATTATAATTTAAAATCACTATAATTACACATTGCCTTACACAAACCAGATTAAAAAAAGCACTGCTCCATAACTGTATCTGCTCTCAATAAATAATGTAAAGAAATTATAAATATCAATAGTATTTCTAGATAAGACATAACTTACAATAAATAATAGAAAACGCACCGCTAGTAACCTCCCAGTGTTGATAATAGGATCAATGTTTGTAAAGTAATGATAAGTAATTAGGTCGGGGTGCATTAATATGAAACCTAAAAACTAAATATATATATATACGCACACTTATTAAGGTTATGGTGGGTAAAAAAAGTGACAAAAACCCTCCACAGTAAAGCATAAAGCAACTGTAAATATTCCTGTATATTCATTTGCATGTCTTAGACAGGTCTGCAACCCTGTCTTTCACCATTATCACCCAGCACACAGCACTTCCACTGCAGCAAGGGATTACATGAGCAACCCTTAGCCAATGCATACTGCTTTAGACACAGCTTTTAAGCAAGGGCTTTGCATCTCCCAAGCCCTTGCTTAAAAGCTGTGTCTAAAGCAGCATGCATTGGCTAAGGGTTGCTCATGTAATGTGAGCTTGAGATAAAAGGTGGCACTGTGTGCTCATTTGCATGTCATTTCCCAGAATCCCTTGCTGCAGTGGAAGTGCTGTGTGCTGGGTGATAAAGGTTCTTCTCATCTTGGTGTCAGCGCCTCCAGTCACAGCGAGCTCCAGCATAGACAGTCCCCACTATGACAGTCTTCTCTCATACTTCTACCCAATAGACTGTTACTTAGGCAGAAGTATATAAACAGATTCTTTATTGGAGCAGCCACTGCAGTTGGTATCACAGTGTATGCATCATATTTTAGGATGGATTTCAGACCTCTGGATGGTGCTGGCCTTCCTGCAATACTGAGGCCTTGTGCTCTGCACAGATCTTAGGCTGCACTCAGCTTCAGGAAGAGCTGAAGGCATGTCTCAACCCAAGGAGGGGCTGTGCTGATTATAATTTGGACACTTCCTCCCTAAGGCACAGAGGGGGAGGGCACAGGGTCTGCACCATGATTGGCTGTACACAGACTCCAGTTCACCTCCACCCCTGTCACTCAGAGGCAGCATGAGGATGGGTAAACCCACAGGATAGCCTTTCACTGCCTGTAGCTACTCAGGCTTATGTGACAGGGAGGCAGAAAGATAGCCAGAACCAGCCATGGCTATACTCTCTCCTTAGGTGAAATTCCCATGTCCTCACTGGGATCAAATCTGGGACCACCAGTAGCCTGGAGCCTGCAATACAGAAACAGGTTACAGCAGATGCCACGACATAACCAATATACAGTACACAGACATACTAACCCATATCATCCACTGATTACAGCGATGATGATATAACAATTCTTCCAACGGGAAGAAGAATAGAATCCCTACTTGTAATACTTGGGGTCGGGTTTCTTTACCACCTGGCCATCATCATCTTGGTCCAGATGAAATACACCTTAGGCAAACCAGGCCTCTGTCTGACTTCCACCCTATCTTTATAGATGCACGTACCCACTAACCACTCGTCCATAATGGAACATATTCTGGACTCTGTTATAAAGATCTTGTCGGAAATCTTAGCCTTGAGATACTCTAAGACAGCTTGTTTAAGCCAATCATGCCTGTTCTCAATTTCTTCCATGATTGGTTCGCGCATGTAGGGGAAATTATAGCCATGTGACTGACGGTATCTATGTATTATTGCCCGGTCAGCTAGGCTAAACTTTAATAATTTGAGGCCAGTGCCGTGGCCTGGCACCACCCAAAATTGGGGTTCTTTACCCTCCACCTCCTGATAGAGTTTAGCTGGTCCCTTAGGTGTTATGACCCCTGATTGATGTCATGTACCCTCTTACGTATGGCTTCAGCTGTTTCCTCCGGGGAAAATTGACCCTCCTCCCACCAGTGATCTACTATAGGACAATCCACCAGAAGGAACCGGGTCCTATTCATACTAGCAGAATAGCCGTGGAACATAGGGTCCCACCACTTAAGGGGTTCCCCGGACTGATGTTCTGTGTTTGGACTACTAGCTCTAGTGTCCACCTGAGAGGACACACCAGATGTTGAGGACAATTGAGAAAAGGAGGACTCTCTTAAGCAGTGGTTCCCAAACTTTTTCGGTTCAAGGCTCCCCAAGGCAATCAGGATTTTTTCAAGGCTCCTCAAGGCGATCAGGATTTTTCCGTGGCGCCCAAAATAAAAACAAAGGTGTATATACATACCTAAAAGTTGCAGTGCGCAGTTGGTGTCTCTCTCAGACACACACTCACTCTCTCAGACACACACTCTCTCAGACACACTCTCTCAGACACACACACACACACACACAGACACACACA